>NC_041372.1:4140425-4187925 GCF_900634415.1 Cottoperca gobio | reverse complement strand
AGGTGGAAGATATGATGTAGATTGTTTGGAGATGAACAGCAAAAGCTCAACAGTTATGTCTTGAATGTGTCATTTTCCAAAATGTCAACTTTCCCAGAGATCAATGAAGCGACGCCTTTAATTTGGTTAGACATCGAAGCTCTTTTTAAATTAAATGTTTCGGTGGATTTTCACGAGCCTAACGGTTATGAAACTTAGACCTTGTTGTGCAATCGCTCGACTAAAGCAAAAGCATAAATTTAAAAATCATCCACCAGGAGGCAATTTGTAGAAAGAATTATGTCATGAGAATTAGCGTGTATTTGTGCGTGTATTTGTGCGTGTGTGTATGCTTATAAATCTCTATTGTCAACCTTAGCTCTGTTGTTGAGTCGAATGACCAAAGAGCTGCACCTCTTACACACACACACAGTCAGGCATGAATAAAAGAGATCAGGGTGTGTGTATGCGATTGAGATTATGTGTCACAAACAATAGATCACTGCAGAGTCACAAGGGAGGAACGCCCTCAAATGTGTCTATCACACATAGAAGGCTTTATTTATTCATTGTCCGCCATCGTTGCCAGCTCCTGATGCTCCGGCGTCAGACTTCAGAAGTCATATTCATCATGTAGATACAAAATGTTTATGGGGTTTTTTAAATCACAAATATTAATCTATTAGATGATCGACAGGAAATGTAATCCTCAACTTCTTTGATAATTAAATAATCATTTAGATCATTTTTTAAGAATTATTTTTGCCAAAGATACTGCATGAGGTGAAGGGGATCAGTTGTAGAAACAATAAGAAATGCTGATATGGAGACTTTGTGTGTGTGTGTGTGTGTGTGTGTGTGTGTGTGTGTGTGTGCCACAGAATGTTCTCCATCAGCAGATATGGTGCCGTCTCCAGTTTATTGTTTTCATAGTGAAATAGTTCATGGTGCAATAATTCATGGTGCAATAATTCATGCGTATTCATGTCTATTTCAATATTTTTGTATAATTCATAGTGTGTCTTCTTGTAAAAAGTGTGTATTCTTTATGCTTCTCTTTTAATTGCCTTTCTTTTCTTACTAAAGTGATTAAGAGATACACACAAGATTTCCACTCTACCTGTTGTGTCCTGTACCTGTGCAAATGGCAAAACATGTGTGTAATCTAATATAATCTATCTGTGTATAGCTGCAGGAGCTGGTGCGGGACAGGGAGTATCTTTGTTAAGCCACCATCTTCTAAAGAAGGTAACCTTAGACAGGTGAGAAGGAAACTTATTCTTACATAACATGCACACACACGAACAGTGATGAGTGCTATGGACCTTAAAGGACCTCAAACACACACAGAGACACACACAGGGACAGTTCATGCTAAATAAAATATGTGTATTATTTCCACATGGCTGAAGCTCCTGTGCTGATTCACTGCCACACACACACACACACACACAAACACACGCGCACGCACGCACGCACCAGGAATCGCAAATGTATGGGTAAACACACACATTCTGCATGCACACACCATTAAGTTCCACTGAAACATTAAAAATGAAAAAGCTTTTGTTCCTGAACTCAAGCCTCTGATATGAGAGCATTAGAACACAGAGGGGGAGTGAGGGTGTTAACGGGTGAGGCAGAAGTCAATGCAGATTGTTTGGAACATTTAAAGTGAGGCAGGATGAGGTGAGATGAAGTCCACTGCTCTGCAACTCTCGGCCCTGTTGGAGCTTCAGCGGATTACGAGTGGCTATCGGTTAATGTTTCCTTTTTCATTCATTTGAAAACAACAATAAAACAAAAGGAATGTTGTTCTGATTCTTACCCTCACAGATAACTAACGGTGGATTGAGTTACGTGGACTGTAAGTATTACGTTTAGTTCACACTTCCCTGCAGGGGAAACAGCCTCTCTCACAGAGCTACAGTTTGAGCTTCACTCTGCAAACAGAAGAGCATTGTGAGCTGCAGCCTCGTCAGTTTCCCGCTCCAAACACTTGTCACTCATCATGATTAGATGTCAACCTGAGAATGCTTCCAGTCTGGAACCAGGATCCCTGAAGCCACTTTAGGTGGTGAAGAGGAAGAGAATGGAGACCTTTTGATGCTGCTGCAGTTTGTATGGGTACATATTTTAATATTCTTTACTTTATTTCTTCTTCTTTTTACTGTTCTGATCAAGTGTGTTTATTCCGCCATTAATTTGGCATTTTATGTCTCTTTTTATGACCATTTCCCTTATTAAAAAGCCCTTTGTGCTGCATTTCTTGTATGAAGGTTTTCTTTGGGGTATTCTTTGCATTATTTTGCTAAAGAACAAAGGGATATATTATCAACTAATCAAGATGAATCAAACAACATATGAAAAAAGTGTTGGTCCTGTATGGATTATCTTCCGGAGTGTCTTGTAGCTGTTTTACTTGCTATTAATAATTGAACCAAATATGCATCCCTTTATAGAAACTGGAGAGAAACATCTCATCGTTGTTATTTGCATCTCTTCTGATTGAAACCAGAGGACGCAGCTAACAGCCAAGTGTCTATTTCAGTAAAAAAGGAACTGAAACCTACTGAACTGAAAATCATACATGTTCAAAATACAGAGATATCATGAAATTCCATGAAAACAAGATTAACGCCTGATCAGAAATCAATACCATCCACTCCCACATGTGGAATGCAGAGAGCAAGGTCTTCTTCATTTACTGCACGTGTGCTCTGCACATGATCTGTGCTTCCAGTCTTGGATAAATGTTTTTAAGTTCAAGACAAGAATCTGACAGCGAGAGCTGCTAAATGCACTTAGCTGTTTGTCTCCGATGCCCTTTAGGACACATCTGCTTCAGCCTGCTATGTGAGATACGTACGTGACACATAAATACATTAGACCTAATACATTGTATATTTTCCTGCAGGGAAAAGATAATGTAGGTTTGACATTTAGAAAATCAGTTTTTGAGATGAAGTGTGGAAGATAGAGGCAAACAGCTACACACACACTGCAATCACACACACACAGATGTGTTAGAGGTTTCACCACTACAGCAGGCATGCTGTATCCCTAAAGACTGCTTTACTCATAAGATATTTCCCTCCCCCACACTCTGACCCTGTATACAACCTGATATCTATACGCTCATATCTTCCTCTGCATACTCGGCTCTTCAAATATTAAAGAGTGCTTTCCCCCAAATACACTTAAATTCCTAACTACCAGCAGGGAAACTCTACACATCCTGCAGATGTTTTCCAGTCCATGGTTAAAGAGAATTCTAGAAGACATAACTGTTGTACTGATCCAATTTGTGTTATATAAATATTATCCAGAATTTATGAAGACAACATGAAAATATGGAGAAATGTAACCAGGGAATAAGGGAATCTCTCTACATCCATAATAACAAGGCCTGGTTCTCTCTGCAATGAAGGGAGTCAGGAATGCACACGTATTAGGGCTGCATAATGTTTGAGGTTTAACTTCTCAAATGCATCAGTATTTAATGTTGAACACAAGTAACCCCGCAGAAGATCAGCCTCAATAAGATCCAGAGGAACTGCCTGCTACCAAACCCAACATGTACAACATGATACCTTTGTAACGCTTTGTTGATACTATACCATTTTAGTAACAGGCTAAAAGGACTAACAACAACGGTGTGATCGATAGAGTAGAGCTGCAACTAAATATTCTTTAATTATCGATCAATATAAAACAGAGAGAAGCAGGAGACCTCCAAACTTGACACTTTTTTTTTCTGTATGAAAAATGACTTAAACAATGAATCGATTATCAAATTATTTCAAAACGTCTCGCCAAAAGGACTGCAGTTGAAAATTGTCCATCTCATGCTTATTTTTGCTAAGTGTGTATCGATCACGTATGTCGCTGCACAATAAGAAACTCAGTTACGGTGGATACACAGTAGATGCTGCTTACTGTGCACAGCACCTTATTTACATGGGCCGATTAATGCTAATAGAATCCTGACACGTACAGATTGAGGCTAGCATCAACATAGCAACACACACACACACACACACACACAACAGAAAAAAACACTTGAACAGTATGTCTAGTCATTAATCTTGTCAGAGGGGTTGCCTCAATCCATTTATCTATCCCCCCCCCCCCCCACACACACACACACGCACTGCTGACAGGGTAGAATATTCCTGCGTCTGGAGATGAGATTCCCAGTCCCACGAGTCCAGCCCCCTAACCCTGATTTCATATACCTCCCTCTCTGTTTCTACCTCTCTCACACACACTTTTTGTGAATGTGTTCAAGTGTACGCCTGCGTGCATCTTCGTGCGCTGAGGTGTAAAGGTCATTTCCCACCATGCCCCGCAGCTCTAGGCAGCTCCTCTGTGATGTCATCGTCACTCTGGGCGACAAGGGGAAATAAAGAGGCGGGGCTTTCCTTCCTGACCCCTTCTCCAATACAATGGACACACACACACACACACACACACACACACACACACACACACACACACACACACACACACACACACACACACACACACACACACACACACACACACACACACACACACACACACACACTTTTGGGTAGTGCAGGAACAGCTCTCACATGTTTTTTTTATGCAAACAGTGTGTGTATGTAAATGTGTGTTTGTCGATGCTTTATGAACTCCACTCTGCTGTTCATGTAGAGAAAGTGAGTCATAAATACAAATAAGGAAACACAGCAAGATCTTCAGGAGTAGTTCCACATGCAACAGGAAGTAGAATCAAATCTGGAGAACATGTGGCCTCCTGGCTGCAGAAACAGGTCAGAAAGCAAAAGTTTCAGGTTTAACAACATTTCCTGTGAAAGCCAGGAGAGGTTCATCCCTGTACCGACTGCAATGTGTGATTGTCATTAGAGACGAGGTGAAGTAAGACGCAGAGGAATCACAGCAAACAGCTTTGGTACAACATTGCTTAATTAGTTTTACAGCCTGTGGACTTCCTGATCTTCTCAGGTTTAGAGAAGGAAACACTTTGGCTGCTCTTAAGTGTTCTTGTGACTCATTTGATCTTCTGAGAAACGTCACAGTTCAGGAGTGTTAATGTGTTTAAGGTAAAATTCACTAAGCCTCAGTGTGAGATTTGTATCATCTTCACAGGAGAAATACCTGTTTTATTGTTGTTGTTCTTTTTGTAGAGGAGAAGATGCTGCTCACTATGAAAACTAAATGAGGTCCTCTTGGGATGAGCAGTTTACAGTAATAAGGAGAAAAGAGAGAAAATAGCAAAACACAAATGAGCGGATGATTATGAACCAGAGTCCCTCTAAGTGAAAAAGAAAAGAAGTTAAACTCCAAAATGGTTCCATTCAAAAATACCAAAAGAAAAACAAAAATCAAGATAACAGGAGACAAGAGAGACATACCTACACAAATGACTTGCTATAGGAGAAACAGCCTCATATAGTACACTTGCCTTTAGGCTGTTATGGAGAACTCACATCCCCTGGTCCGCCCCCTCACTATTTCCTGCCAATCACACACACCTGCAGGACCCGTTTCACAACTCTGTGTGTGTGTGTGTGTGTGTGTGTGTGTGTGTGTGTGTGTGTGTGTGTGTGTGTGTGTGTGTGAGAAACTGGGTCAGCTCGTGGGGTCAATCATCAGCCACAACTTGCCAGGGCAGACAAGGCAGAGACAGAAGGAGGGAGACTGTGGTGGTTGTGGTGACGAAGCCGTACTGAAGCTGCGAGTCTTTTCCTGGAATGCAACTTTTACAGTGGCGGCAAGATCCTCCTTGTGTTTCCTCCCAACTGCCTGGTGACTAACACACATTGTGCAGTTGTATTTGACTTCCTTTATAAAAAGGCATCTCCCACATAACTCTGCATACACTTCAAGTTCAGCGAGATCAGAGATTTACTTTCCATTAATTAAACGTGTTTTGATATATTTGTTTTCTGCGTTGTTTGCTCTCTGCGTAGTGGTTGTGCCAAACTGCACGTTTGTTCAGTAAATGATGTCATCAATGGTGTACATTTATAGGCAATATATCAACACATTGTGATGATATTGGTTATAGAGCTTACTATAATAATGCACGCTACTTAAAATCACATCAAGTGTGACTGAGACCTGATGCTCTATGATACACAATGTTGTGTTTGTCCTATACTGCCTTATATTTGAGTCATATGTATTATATTGTGGCCTGTAAATAACAATTTGATTAAATTATTTATTTCTAAATGCATGCAAAGCAGGCGGTCTTTCTTGTTTTGCTACAACAATCTGAGGCTGTGTCAAACTTCATACTAATTATATACAGTATACGTTAGATACTAATCTCTAGAGTATAGTGCTTTTAGCAGGTCGTACATAAGGATCTGGTTTGTGAATCTTTCTGCTGTCAGCGCAGCGTAACAATAGGAGGCATGAGCATCAACTCTGAGCGTCTCACGTGCAGCTGAGGATAAAGAGTTTAAACAGGTTTTTGTAAGCAAATTAAACAGAAACTATAAAAAATGCAAAGGACAAAAATAGGATTTTGAAATGTCCCTCCAGTGGAGATCAGGCCTGTGCATGTTAACAGCTATGTGTCCTTGAAGTTACACTTAATCTTCACCCGTTTACTCGATGAGAATGCAGAACACAGCTAAATATTTAAACTGTGGAATAAAGGGTTTAAATGTATTTAAACATGAATGTAAGAGGACAGCAGGATACGGACCAGCTCATTAACCTGCATGCTGTCACTGTGGTGCCACAGATCACTGTGTTCCTCTCTGATTCCGAAGTGTGTACTGCTTCGCTTGCACAAAGAAGCGTGAGTCAGCACAGGGCGGCATTACAACACAGGTGATTTACGTTCCCTTCGGCTTCCTTTTGCAGCAAAACTACAACCTATAACTCTGGATGAGCGAAAGAACTCACTAAACTGCAGTCGGAGCAAAAAGAAGAAGAAGCTGCAGCCGGGACTTTATAAAGTATTGAAAGGATGAGACTCATT
The DNA here is from genome assembly GCF_900634415.1 of Cottoperca gobio. Taxonomy (NCBI): domain Eukaryota; kingdom Metazoa; phylum Chordata; class Actinopteri; order Perciformes; family Bovichtidae; genus Cottoperca; species Cottoperca gobio. The sequence goes on along the minus strand of NC_041372.1, from coordinate 4,180,961 downwards.
ACGTCCTCCCTGAGCCCGAGGAGACACTGTGCTGGAACAAAACCTCTGCAGAGCTGCTGTGTCATTACGTAATAAGCACTAAAGATCAGTCATTCATGTGTGAGGACAGTGCGGTGCACACTTAACACGTACACAGAATGTGTACTAAGTGCACGTCTCTCTGTCACACCCACACATACAGAGCCGTGCACTGTAATGATATTAACATGCACCGGCTTCCACTGCACATCTAATTGATGTTGACCTTCCTAACAAAGGCAGCAGATCTCTGCTGTCAAAGTAAATAAGAATTAATTCCTCCCTGACTTTCCTCTTCCTCTGAGGAAATAGGTAGTTTTCTAAAGTTAAATACTCTCTCTCTCTCTCTCTCTCTCTCCTCCCTACAGTGTGACTTTCCCCTCAGCCACCTCGCTCTGTCAGCGCCGGCTTCATCCACTGTGCAAGCCAGCAGGGGTGGTCTCTGTCCTCTAATAAGCCCCTGTCACACAGATTAATGCCTGCTGATGATGAATCCCCCCCTGGAACGGGTCGAACCAACTGTCTGCTTGATTAAACCCAAAGGGAGAGACAGAGCAGGTCACACAGCAAGAGAGGGAGGGAGAGGCAGATAGAGAAGGACAAAAACTCCTTTTCATCTCTCCTCCTCTCAGGCTGCCATCGGTCTACAGGACATGACAGCTCGTCTTGACTTCCTGCCCTTGTTTCTCATCTTTCTCCTCTCTTCCCATTCACTTCATTTTCACCCGGTGATGAGAAAATACCCTCTCTCTTCTTCCCCCTCCCACTCTGACCCATCTACACGACCACATATTTACACCACTGTAAAAATGAAAAAGACTTTTCCTTCTCATCCAATCCTGGAAACACCTCCTTCTGCTTCATAAGTACGTTTTGATATTGCAAGTACATTTGGTTGTACTATATATATATTTATATGCTGATACCACATTTGTGATTGTCAAATAGTAAGCAAGTAATATCCCTGATATATCACTCAGAGCCTTAATAAGTTCAAAACAAAAGAACAGCTTCTGTTCAGCAGCAGCAATAAGATGGTAATCTTCTGCACCCGGTGCCTTCATAATCCCGAGAAGGCTTCCAATTCTCTTGTTCCCTGCAGTGGCTCCACAGCATAAAATCCACGTTCGCCACCCAAACAGTCATCTGGCAGGTCTGATTTGTTTTTCACTGACATAACACGCGAACAAATACGAACATTCAAAAGATGACTGGCCCATAACAAAACCAGTGGAACTCCAAAGGAGCTGCACCACTCTGTCATGGTCTATTTATACACGCATTACAACACACACACATGGTTACACCTGTATGTGGAAACACACCTGGGGGGAGGAGCTTCACACTCTTCAGACAGACACTGAACAGAAATGAGACAGAGAGACAGTGTTCCTTCACAAGTGAAAAACAAGATGGAGACCATCTTCAAAGTGGAGAGAAAGGGTTATTTCTTGTGCCTGCCAGCTTATGTGCATACAAGTGTGTAGATATATGAACGCTCAGTGTGTGTATGTGAGGGTGAACTCGGCCATTTTGCTCGAAGCACAGCAAGATTAATGACCCTTAGCTCATTCCTGGCAAATGCTAAGATCTGTGTATGTGTGTGTGTGTGTGTGTGTGTGTGTGTGTGTGTGTGTGTGTGTGTGTGTGTGTGTGTGTATGTGTGTGTGTGTGTGTGTGTGTGACCTAACAAGTAAAGCTTTGTCTGTGTAATGGCTTTTAGCTGATCAGCTTTTGTACGCATGTGTGTGTGCAGATGATAATGTATATCAACATTTTTCTTTCACCTTTAAAGAGTAATATATACTTGACATACTGGACTATATGCTTAAGATGTGCGTGGAAATTCAGTTTTCAGTTGCGCCCGTCTAAAATAAAACTCCGGCCGACAGTTTCCTCTGTTGTCTACCAAGTTATTTTGATAACATTAGCAGTGCATGTTAGATGACATCTTTATCAGTAGATAGCCGTGAGGCCAATGTAACAGCAGTGACTGCTTCACAATGGCAGGGTTGGCCTGCTGACAAGCTAACACACACACACACACACACACACACACACACACACACACACACACACACACACACACACACACACACACACACACACACACACACACACACACACACACACACACACACACACACACACACACACACACACGTTGAAGTAAGTCCATAGTGTGGGCTTATGGTCTACTATTACGTTTCCATACAACTAAACTGCATTCTCAATTACGTTTCAAGTGAAATGTATTTCCTCCCCGACTACACAGTGGTTAACATTTTAAATTAAAAGAAAACAAAAACGAAACAAAACTACTTGGTTAGGTTTAGTAAAACATCCTGGTCTGGCTTAAAATAAGTATGTTTGTTACGCCATTTAAGTTACGCACGTAAAGTCATCTTTAGGTTTTACACGAGACACGAACAGCGGTCTCCTCGGTGACTTCCTTCCTTCCGCGGACCAAAAAAAACCCCTTAAAATCGGTTTCCCTCGAAACATAATTGACAATGCAGCATGCAAATACTCATCATACAACATGTATGGCTTTGTGAAGACACACACACATACACACACACACTCCACACAAACAATTCAAGCTTGTCTAAAGCAATCCACTGGAATAACAGGCGGTAAAAAGGTTAGGAGTGAATAATTGACAAGTCCATTAGCTCTCTCGCTTTCTGTTCCTGATTCCTTAACTCGACTAACCAAAAATGTTTCGCTCTGCATTTCTTATTGCGTTCCATCTTTAGTTGCACTTTGTTAAACTACTAAATACTGTAATAATATTACTCGCACTATCGCATTCTGTTATCTGTACGGTTGAGTTAAACAGTTTACACATTTAGTCTGTTCAGATTACAGCTGTTGCAAAGAAAAGATTTTCTACAATTTCTGTACTTTTATGTACTGAAATCAACAGTAAAATGAGAACAGTGGATATTTGTTTCTTTACTTTTCAAATGACTGCCAGCACCTACAAACAAAGGAACAAACAAAGCCTCGAACTGAAACGAGGCAGAAAGGGAACGAGATGGAGTTTGCTCAGAAGTGGATTAACAACAACTAACCAACACACTTCTTTGCATCATTCAACAGGAATTAACTTGTAATCCTTTGAAAATGTTAACTGTTGAGGTTCAGCAATGACTCTCATCATCTTCAATACCATCATCTGCCACAACCTTACAGAGCGTAGCTTTAAGTGCAACCGCGATTGGAAGCATTCAATTGTACCTGCCACGGCTTTATCTTTAGTAATGGCTGTTTTCACTGAGTCTCTGACGGCGTCTCTGTTTCAACAATGATGACATGCAAACTCACTAAACATTCAAAATGCAAAGCAGTGGGGCTAAATTAAACAAACCTTACAAGTTCAACGTGACATGGGTAATATAGAAACAGCAGCAGTAAACAAGACCACACACACACTCAGGAGCTAAACTCCGGCTCACTGTCTTCATACTTTAAGAACTTTAAAAGGACTTGAACAGTTCCAACACATAACTATCCCACCATTTCCCCATCACATGTTAGCCTCTCCTCTTGAACTATAGATAGTGTTGTAAATGGCATTTATAGAGATCATTAATGGAGTGTAGCACTTGGTATGCCCCACTCTTCACCTTCAACAGTATGAAGTCTGTAAGTTCATTATTGTGAGAAAGAAAGACTCCAGGACAGGGCTGGAGTCAGCTGACGGTGCATTGTACTTGATGCTACAAACAGACACCCATATGCTACAACGCACACACGGGAACACACGGGAACACACGGGAACACACGGGCACACACGGGCACACACGGGAACACACGGGAATACACGGAACACGGGAATACACAGTATGGGTGCAACCAAATGATGAAATAAAGACGTGTATGCAGGCAAACGTGCAGATTCTTTTCCCAGGGTTTGTCGCTTGTTCTGGCAGACTGCAACCTCTCCTGGAGCAGTTTCACACATCACCCCATAAAGATTTTAACAAGTGCAGAAAATATTTATTTCTCAGTCTTAGTTTTGTTATGAGCACATAAGACAATTTACCAGGCTGTAAAATATATCGTTTTTCCACAACATCCGACCGTGATCTCAGTTTATATTTTACATCAAGGTCATTTCTAAACATTAAAAATGATTTATTTAACTAGTTTATTTACTAATTATATTTTGTTTTATTATCATTTTTTATGTATTCTTATCATATTCTGTCTTTGTCTTGTGTATCTTTTTCTAAAATGTCTAAAAAGTAAAACAGATTCTATCGATGCAACACATGTAAGAACTGCTTACTTACTTTATTAAGTCACTGGACCTGTTGAAAGACTACACAGAGATGTTTTGCAATTCAACATCCTGTTGCACACGGCACAGTACATGGGTAGATTATTTGCACAGGTAGGTACATACCTGCTCCCTGCGCTGCATGAATAATCCATTCACACTGTTAATCATTCATCAACACGGAAAGCTTGAGACGACTAACACAGCTGAGCGAGTCTACCGGGCGAACTGCTCCGCTTGTGTGTTCTCTGACATGTGTGTAACTAGGTCACCTGACTGACGCCAACTTTATATTCGCGCACACACACTTCCTCTGTTCATAAACACACAGCAGATCCTGCCAACCCAAAGCTGAATGTGTGCAGGTGCTTCTGTGAGAAGAGGACACGCACGGACAATAACAAGCCGAACATTAACAACCTGTCAACAAAGTGCACAATATCACCAAAGTACGAACACAAACTCACACAAGCCTCAGAGATAAAAAGTCATTAACAAAGTAAGACACTTTAGGTTCCAAACTACAAGCTTATTCCTTGTTAAGCGCGTGCACACCACACACACACACACTTTGACCTAACCCATATGTTTGGTGGGATAAGTCCACGTCACCTCTTAGTGACTTTAATGCATTAAGTCCTTTCTTTCAATGCCCTATTAGTGCCAGGCTCTACACAATAACACACGTACACACACACAAACAAACAGCCCCATTAACAGATTGCTCTACATTCAATACCCATTAGCTCCCTGGTTGAAGGCCTTCATGATCTACATTTAAATTGATGCAGGTGTTTGCTCAAGCCAAGCAGCAGGTTGTGCTTTCTATACTTAAACCATGGCTGCAGATTATTCTGTTATCAGTTCATATGCGGATTGTTTTTTCCAAGTTAACGATCATAATTTAGCGGATGAAATGTCAGAATCGTGAAAGCGGCAACACATTTGCAGTGTCTACACACTCTAATACAGCAGGGGACGGTATGCGCATATAAAGCGCCAGTCAGTCAGAGGAAGACAATTTGCAATACAAGTTTTCTTTATGTACTTTACTATAAAAATAAAGCAACATTTGGAATATTAAATCTTCAGTCTTAGCATTTCATATCCTCACGTGTGGATAAACTACAGGTTATGAACTTCTTTTAAAATACAAAAATGAGAAGCAGGTAATTATCGTACCGGGTGAAAAATATCCGTATCATGCATAACCATTTAGTTTACTACACTTATATCACACAGGATAACATGCTTCATTCATTTCAGTAAACATGCTCGTACTGTATTTGTGCTGTACAGTACAGAGTACACCCTCGTGCATTAGTACGGTTTTCATCAGTGCCTTTGTAACACAACAGTCAGCAGGATATTAATCTAATCTGGACTGCTGGGATCTCATTTCCATTCGGTCCCATGTGGACAAGAGGCCGTAAAAGCACTTAAGCTGATGAGATCGCCCAAGACGCTGTGATGTCATAATGCCATCTGACTCTGTGGCATGATGTCACATCGGGAATTATAACTTTAAATCATAATTGGATCAGCGTCCTGCAGTTTCATAATGGAACTGGTCAATTTAAGAATTTGGATAACCTTGTAGGCCCTAATACAACATATAATTGTCTTAATGTAAGTAATCAATTGGGGAAGTGTCACGGTAGTATGTATGAGTGGACAATCCACCTGGTGTCTCTTCTTAAAGTACTTTATGTTTTCCATTTATTGTAACTCACCTGAGCTTTTATGTGTACTCTCATCCTTTCAAACAAAAGGCTCAGATAATGTGTTCCTACTGTGAAGCCACCGCCTCTGTCTATGTCGTGCTTTGTAATGTCCACATGCTTTCTAGATCAGTGCGACGATGCTTTCACGACTCCTTTCTTTCCTTAGTGATGTTACACACACACACACACACACACACACACACACACACACACACACACACTTTAGGCAGCCCATCTTGCATTGTAATGTTGAGCTAAAAGATGAAAGTATGGTGTCTGTCTGGCTCTAAAGACCCTCTCTCTCTCTTTCTGTATTCCCCCTGGACCCCCACACACACACTCACAAAATACACATACAGGCTCAGCAGACACCTCAATTATGATAATGTGGATCAGCATTAATGTATCCTTACAGCATGGCGGGCCTTCAACAATGTTGTGTGGTGTGTGTGTAAGGCAGCGGGAGAGGAGGGGCAGCTCCTGTATCTCATTTAACACAGGTTATTCCCTCCAGGAAAGCAAAAATACTGAGGGCTTAAGCACTTCTACCCTCGTAAACACACACTAAAATAACAGTTTCTCACGAACGCATATTTACAAAACAGAAAGATAAGAAGATTCAGGAAAATGCTGAAGCCAGTAAGACAAAGAAAATAAAACGCAAGGATTCTAGTGCTTTATTTCAAAAGCACCCAGGCCTCAAGGAGATGAACTCAGTGTGTGTGTTTCTGTGTATGTGTATCTGTGTATCTGTGTGTCAGCCAGCTTCAACAGTCCAGATGGCGTCGACTTTGAGCAGAAGAAACTCAGATTATAAAATCTAAATAATGTAAAACATTAAAAATCATAATAACGTCATTTGCAGGTAAAGAATATGCAGCAATGGGGACCCACTTACTTGGGAATAAACCATTTGAATAATGAAACTATTCAAAAAATGTGTACAAAATGTGCAATTTATAAACCGACACACTTATAAAAACTCTAATAATTGGTCTTCACCAGCGTCAGCCATGTTAACGTCCTCCACGTATGTGCAAGAAGCAGCATCAACAGTATTACTGTAGTGCAAGTACAGAAGGATCATTTGAGTTCTCAACATCTTAAAAAGGGGTCTCCCTTCACTCATCTGCAGCTCTGTCATCACAACCCTGCTGTTTCTTCCTCCTCCTCCTCCTCCTCCTCCTCCTTTCCCAGACTCCCTCCCACCCTGTAATTACCACCTCAGACTCCAATTAAAAGAAACCACAATAAAGAGAGCAGAGGAGGGAGGCCAAGGGGCGGTAAGGGAAAGAGAGAGGGGAGGGTAGAGAGAGAGACGGAGGGGGAGATTTAATGAGAGGTTTGTCCACACACACACACACACACACACACACACACACACACACACACACACACACACACACACACACACACACACACACACACACACACACACACACACACACACACACACACACACACAACTTCAAAACTAGTAGCATTTGCAGGTAACACAACATTTCAAAGCCTTTTTAAACGGTTTTAAAAAGAACAGGAAGTATGTGCTTGTGTGTGTGTGTGGGCATGTTAGGTTTATATGTTTACATACACGTGCTTGTGAATGTGTGTGTGTGACTGCTGACAGCTTTTCCTTTGTGTATTGCCCAAGCCTGTTTCCTGCCATTAAGGTTCCCAGTGTTACTCTGCTTTCCTTAAACACTCACACACACACACACACACACACACACACACACACACACACACACACACACACAATTGAAAAAAAGAAAGAGACAGAAGGTCAATATTCAGAATTAGGATTATGAAAAATAAACACAAGAGAACTGGAGATCAACAAGTCATGGAGAGAAGGAAAACAACACAGTCAATATGTGCTTTAATAACTGACCAATGCACGCACACACTATTACCAAAGAAACCCTCTCTGCAGCGGAAGACACTAACAATCAATAAACACAAAGTAGGAACAGCAGGGTAGCCCTTACTGTCAAGCAGTCTTTGTGTGTGTAAGGAAGAAATAGGCCTTGTGGTTGAATGCCAACCCAGACTGCCAAAAGACACACACAAACACACACACACACACAAAGAGTGAAAGAGAAGGAGTGCAGAGAGGTGGTTTGATTTACTATTGTGCCAAAGAGAGAACAAGCACAATATACAGAGAAGCAATAGATATATTGGTTCATTTTACACACACACACACACACACACACACACACACACACACACACACACACACACACACACACACACACACACACACACACACAAAACTGATAAGTGTGCGTGCGTGTGTGTGCGTGCATGCGTGCGTGCGTGTATACCACACTGGAGTTGCTGTGCAGAGTTTATGACCTAGTGTGATTCCTTGATCCTAGCAGGAGTGATAACTTGCTCTGCAGGACACGTCAAGCACTCAGTGTTACTTTCCAGCTTTATTGAACTGTAAATTCACTGGATACCATCTCTGGTGCTTTTCATTTTTCAGAGAAAACCGGTCGAACCGCAGGGTGTCATGTTTACAACCGTAACCCGGTTCAACCTGATGATCCTGTTCTAAGGAAAGGTGACATTTCAGAGCAGCTGAATGTATGTAATCATCCGTGTATCCCTCATGTTTACACAGTTATGACCTGGCTAATAACATCTATAATGATAAAGAGGGTGGAGAAAGCAATTAATGTTAAGCGGCAATACAACATAAACAAAGCTAGATGTACGGGCTTTTGCTTCACACACTCAGAGAACAATAAACAGAACTCAGATATGGCCAGATCAAACTGATAGAGGGCAGGGGGCAAATATTAGCTGCTGCGCTCTTATTAAACTTCCATTCCTTCCAATCTCTTGCCATTTTGTATAGTTTTACTATACTAGAATACTACCTGGCCCCAGATTATGTGTGGTCATTTGAAAACACACATTCTTGCATACCTTCATTGGAAAAATAATTTGAGTGAATTTGCACAGAAGTAGGAATATCAGTGCTGCTAGAAAACAGTAAAAGTGGGATTTAAAAAAGACATTTCCTCCTCACTCAAACTCAGCAGTCTGCACACGGTGGCCTCTTCCAGCTTCCAACTGTCACTGAGGAAAAAAATGCAAACGGGCACAAATCTGGAATAAGCTGACTGCTCGCTGCTGGCAGTGCAGCGCTGGTGTGAGGAGTTTCATCCTGAAATGAGGTGTTCAGCTTTTAAACATGCTCTTCTGACACAAACACTGAGACAACAACATACTGCTCATGTAGCTTTATATCCGTCTGTGGCTGCTGCAGGCAGAGAGAAAACTGATGTGGAGATCAATGGCCAAAAACAAGCGTGGTGAGATGAAGTGTGAGTTGGTTTGTGTGTGTTTCTAGGAGGAAAGGGCCAAAGGAAGTGTACTATTCTACTCACGAGAGGAGGGAGAGAAAAAGAGAGCTGTGTGTGTGTGTGTGTGTGTGTGTGTGTGTGTTTCCTTCCTTCCTTCCCCTCCCACACTCCTCCGTTGCCTTCATGCGGACACAGAGCCTGCACACTGGCAGCATTAGCCTAACATGTAAACAAATCATCCTACAATCTATTAATTAAATCCATACTTCTGTATTACGTATGTGGTAATGTACGGTGTCATGACCATCGACTGTACAAAATACTGACGGCGTCTCCGTGAGGTCACGCTGAGGTTTATGATGAGCTGTTGTGAAGCTCCGGCCGTCGCCATCTTGGCAGTGAAGACTCCACCCCATCCTGGCTAATCCAAAAATGAGCAAAGAGGTGGAGCGTAGGTGGGGAGGGATGGCGCAGCAGAGCAGACAGCACCTTTAATATAACTAAATGGATGAGCTAAATAAAAAGATCTCCCTTCATACAGCTGTCATGTGTGCCAGGCTGACAACGAGAGCTACTTCAAGGGTACTGAACAATACGAAGGGCTACTTGTTTGATACAAACTTCCTGAATAACATAGTTTCACGGTTCACCTTTAATGATATTATCATTAATAATAATAATCATAATAGTATTCATATATGTGAAGAGACTGTGTGATCACATGTTAATGTTAATTATTCCTCACAATGATTATTAACAATGATTGATGGTAGGAAACACAGATATATTTAAACAAGCAACATTATTTATTTAAGTTCTTAATCTATTTCAACATTTGAAAGTCAGAGTTATCACATCTCTGATATTTTTGTAAATATCTTTATTGACAGTTTTGTATGAATGAGAACATTTGTAGCATTTTGTTCAAAATCACACCAGTTATATTTTCGTACAAAGTATCACTTCTGTAACATTGTATAGGAAATCATTAACTGTTCATCTTCAGATCATATCCTGTTTGTACAAACCACTAACTTTGTAACATCAGAGAGTGGAGATCACACCGGAACCTTTCTTCTCGTCTTAGAACAGTGTTTTCCATCATTGCACCTTTCAAGACCTCTCCGTCCGAAAAGGCTTTCTTGTTCTTTATTAATAATGTGCAGCTCTAAATGAAGCTTCCGATGCTTTCTGTGACTTGTTCACCGGCCTCGTGAAAAGAGATGCTGCTGCCCAAAGCTGCCTGTAACTCTCGGCTTGTTCTGCCCGCAGTGCTGCAGGTGGGAGTTAGTTAGTTAGTTAGTTAGTTAGTTAGTTAGTTAGTTAGTTAGTTAGTTAGTTAGTTAGCATGGCAGCTTTGTGACACGTACCAAAGTGTCTCCACAATGTGCCGCTTTGCCGTCGCCCCGCAAATGAGACGTACACACTTTTCTTTCACTGTCGTAAAAAAATAATTCTTCCTCCCAATCATTGTGAAAATAGTTTGTTTTCTTTCGCTTTTCTGCCATGTTTACCGTAAACAACGCACCTAGCGCCCCATCGTAGCTGCTCCCGCTAGCTTGTCTCAGCGACAAAGGAAATGGAGATTTAGCTTACAGGGTCAGAGTTATATATATATATATATATATATATATATATATATATATATATATATATATATATATATATATATATATATATATATATATATATATATAAAAATAAATACAGAATTTTTTGTTTTTTAAACTCTATATTCAATATTGTCATTTTAAAATAAATAATGATTCATGTGTTATTGATTAAAACAAAGAAATACAAATTTTAGACAGAGCTTCATGGTGACTACTGCTATATTTATAACATGCTCTGTGGGCAACTCACGTAGTCCCTGCGGGCGACCAGTCGCTGTAAAGGCATTTTAACATGGGAGTCTATAGGGATTGACTTGCTTTTGCAGCCTCGAGTGGCCATTCAGAGAGCTGCAGATGTGCCACTTGGTCAAGACAAAAGGTGAAACAGATGCAAAGGGAGATAAACAAATAGAGCGTGTCTTCACATCCCTGTTTTTCCATTAATGGGCGCAGTCGCCGAGCTGAAGACAAACACGCGATACACAGAAAGGCAGCAGACCGATGGATTGACACGCCAATCGATTTATGACTTCTGTTGATTGCAGACAATCAGTCTGAGCAAACAGCGACCGACTGTCTGAAGATCTTCTCATCGTGACTGCAGTGTGTGTGTGTGTGTGACCTCGAAAAAGCTAACAGGTTAAGTGGATGCTGTCAGTGCCTCAACATGAACAAGGTGACCCTGTGTGACCTCTGCCCTTGTCCTAAACCTGTGATGCCCATCACCTCCCGTCTGTCTGGTTGGTTTTGTCCTGCACGAGACGGACCGATTATCCTTTCTTACGGTGTTTCATCTCATCAATAACTATTAGTTTGAGTCTTAAAGCTTCAGATCAGATCAGATCCATTTTATTTTCCTTTTCAGCGCCATTCATCATCTTAGAACCACGTTCTAAGATGATTAGCTGGTCAGTGCCTTCTCGTTCTCCTTTACTTCACCTTGAGTTGGTGAACAATAAAATCAATACTGATTATATGATTGACGATGGTCCCAGTCAACTGTCGGCAATATTAAACAGCGTGGCCACTCAGACGGGAAACAGTCCGCAAACTCACTTCAGATCTCATTACATTAAGTAAAGTTTTTTAATTCATAATGCCTCTGGGACTGTCCAGGTTTGATTAAAATACAAAAAAGGCTTCACTTTAACTTGAAATTTAATAGAACAAGGGTTAGAATTCAGCTTAAGTGTACCCTCTGTGTCTAAATGCTGAAAAGCGTTCTCGATGCATTATAATTGGTTTCAACTTGCTTTGTATCAGATGGGATTTTCACACAGCAGAGGGCTAGAGAGGAAGAAGATGAGGTCAGAAAGCAGGACTGAATGCCAATGAGTTGATGATACATGCCTGAGCTGTGCATTGCAATCATTTCTTCTAAAGCCCTCCACACACTGACTGTAAGACACCATAACGCACACTCAAACTCTACTAAACCCTTAAACTCTAGAAAGCCTTTAAAAAAGCTGTATTTAACGTCATGACGCAGCACATTTCACAAGATTTTTATGAACGAGGGAGTGAGAACGAGGCAGGAAGGATGAATGAATGAAGGAGAATTCCACCAACCCACGTACAACAGCCTACCATGTCTCTGACCTGTGAGCGCCTTGTGTTCAAACCGGTCACACTACGTGGGGATACACATATCAGAACAAGAATTAAGACTGAGCAGAAAAGCCACCAAGAATCCCAATAATGAATTCCTCCTGGGAATGCAACGAAGTAAATCCGCTTACGTCAACTGTGTGTGTATGTGTGTGACCTTTAACATCTGACTCGGTTTGACCTTTTACTCTGACAGGAGTGCCTGTGTGGGCTGACCATTCACAAACAACGTGGGAGAGTGCATGAACAACTATCTACGCGTGCACCGCTAATGTAATTCTCAGAATCACAGGGACAAAGTCGGGGTTTCATAGAGAGTGCTTTATCAGTAGACGCGCATGAGAAGCTAATGAACTTTGCTGATGAATGTAGGGAGTGAGAGAATATTTTCTGTAGGAGGCCGGTGACGGCTGAGAATTTACTCCTCTCATTATTCTTTCATTGACTTCCTCTCATTTATAACACTTTTCCCCAAATTGTATGTTACTAACCCCGAGTAAAACAGAAAAGATAAGAAACAGTGGACTGAGAAGACAAAACTAAAATAAAAGTGTAGCTGTAGAAAGAAGCAACAGAAAGAGTCGGGGACTAACCACACTACGGCGGAAACCTTTAAACCATTTGAAGTAAGATTTGAAGTAAGAGCCAAAAAGAGATAAAGATATGAAATGCAGCTTTCCGTTATACACTCAATCTACAGGCAGCAAAGATCGAGGGCTTATCAGGCTAATCTTAAAAAAAAAAAAGATGCCGAAAGCATTTCTGAAGCTTTTCTCCATTCCCATGACACCACTCGACTCCACCAGGTCCCATCAGCTACACTTAGAAGAAAGGGAGGTGTGAGGGCTGGAGAAGAAGCAGAGATGCAGGGATGAGAAAGAGTAAAGACTTCTCTTGTCTTTGGATAACCACTTCATATTCCCTAGTGGGAGACAACAATGCAACCTCAACCCAAACACACAATCAGTCCATATGTGTTCTCACAGGAAACAGCCCAGTTTGTGCATTAAGTGGTTACACGCTTCCTGGCCTAATCCCACGGCATTTCTCTCATATGAAAGTATGCAGGGACGAGAATTTTGCACATCATGAGCATGACCATCCCACCAAACAAAATATGTCTTCTGAATGGAACAAAGCACATAATCACTTCATTAAAAAACAAGTTGTGGTGGCGGTTGAGCGACTCCGTCGAGACAAAGACCACCTTCAGTAACATCATGAAAGAAATACACGTTACTGCCAGAGCTAAAATGTACTATTAGATGAATATCAAATGCATAAACTCCTTGAGTGATACAGCACTTCAACACAAAAAGGTAGAACCAGTAGAAGAGCAACCAACAACATTAAAAAGTTGCTCATCCGTTATCACCAGAGTTGGATGCTTCCTTGTAAGGCTGCAATTTACCGATTATTCTCATTAATCTGCCGATAATCTTTTCAACAAATCAATAATCGTCACAACTTCACAGAGCCAATTGTGATGTCTTCAAATGTCTTGTTTTGTTTGCCCAAAAATCCAAATATATGACAAAGAAAACCAGGGACTCATTCAAGAGGCTTGAATCAGAGAATATAGAAATTGTTTCAGTATTTCTGCCTGAAGAATTACTAAGAATTTTAAGAATATTAAGAATTCGAAACGGTCCATCGATTATCAAAACAGTTGCCAATCATTTTTCTGTCGACCGACTAATCAATTAATCGTCTAATCGTTTCAGCTCTACTTTCTTGCCTTCTCGAGTGAAGCGCAGACCACAGAGCCTCTGGCCCCGCCCACCACACAACTGTGTAGTGAAATCAAGGCGATAACTGCTTTTTTCAGCCTTCTTTGATTAGTCTTTGTTATGACTCCCATCCGCCCACACATAGTTTACTGCTAGCCAAGTGCAAATGTTGGCACAAAAACAGAAAACTACAATAGTATAATACATCTTCAATGACTGAGAGCTACTGGAGAGAGAAATGTTTGAATAGAGATTCTGTTAAGCTCCTGTTGACTACAAACAAAGAAAAAGTATAGTTTTGGTGAGCAGGTGGACACTGGGTGGCCTTCTGACGCCATGATGCTTATATACCTGCATAGTTTCCGACTAACCAAGCTAATCAAACTATGGACCCTGATCCAGGCAGTGGGTGCAGCGCTGGGAGCCAGACCCTCCCTTGTGTGCCGACACCCTAATGACTTTCATGTGAGGAGCATTAAAACGGCTGCAGTGAAACTAAGTGGAGCTGGCAGAGGGGCTCTCTGATCCAGTCGCTGCAGACGCATACATGCAATGTAAAGCCAAGCAGGTCTAAATACAGAATTTCACTATTATGTCTATGTCTAGGTATATTAACATTATAGAAATGATATCAGCAGTTCTTCACTAAAATATCTAGATACAAACGCCTTCTCTATGAATATGTGTCCTGATTGCTGAGCCAAATACTCAAATGTTTGCAAAAACAACATTATGATGAACTTAATATAGGCTTGTTTGGGTATTCCTTTAAACCAAAGTCCCACACTCTGATGGTAACTTCATTATGCAGCGGGAAATTTCAGCAGAGCAGCTTTACGACTTTACCTCAAACTCTTAACCAGAGTTGCCTAATTAACCACCACCAATCATTTAATATGGCATCCAGATACACATGTATCAGCAAGGAGGCAGTGAGAAATAAACATCTTTGTGATGCAGGACAGATGGAAAATATGGAGCAAAATGACTATAAAAAATAGACTTTGTTTGACTAAGATAAAACTAAAATGCCCAGACTTTTGACAGGATGACAATAGTTAAAAGAAATAACACAACTTGTGCAAGGTGTCGCTTCGATATTACTGTGCATGCAAACCAAGTTTAACACACGTAGACAAACACACACATCACCTGACCAGTTGCTCATAACTACTACACTGTCTTACATAAGAGTCTCTCTTCAGTCATCATGAGACACATGCACACACAGACACACACCCTGTTGAGGATGGCACCTACGTCGAACTCTTTAACAAAGAGAAGAGTCATAACAGAAAGACAATGAGTCAACAATAAATATTAATTATTGATGCATTTATCAATCGGCAGTTGTTTTGTGAAAATAAGAAGACTGTGGGGCATCCTTTGTGAATGTCTCTCATTGCTGTTTGCTGGAACTCATTCCAACTGTATTTGTTGTTGGGCTAGCATGCCACAGGCCACAGTTGCATAATGACACACAGAGACAGGGAGCTAACTTACAGACACTGCATTCATTCAGCAAATGAGCCTGAATCAACAGCCAGCAGGGACCGTCTGAAGTAAGAATTTAGATGTAGATCAATCACAGATTGGAAAATACAAAAGGGGTTAAAGCACAATAAGCTCTGCTACAGAGTGCAGTAAAGCCCATTACTGTAATACAGTCAGGGGACTAGAGTGCAGGCTAATGGTCAACGGACACAGTGACGCAACCTCTAAATCTTTTCCTGCTCACTGCATCTGGGTGTAAACACCATCACATGGTAGAGAGGGAAAGAAAGGACCCGGAGAAAATAACCAGGCACAGAATATTGAAAGGGAATGAAAGAAGAAAAACATACTGAAGAAAAAAAACAAAAAGCACAGATTTATTACCATGCAAACAGAGAAAATACATTCCAAACATGGACACATGGAGACACACACTCATACAGAGTGCAATCCACTAGCTCTGTCCGACTCCCCCATAAGCTTCTTATCATTTTGTTGCAATGGATGTCTCCTCTCGTTTTATGTTTTTCATTGTAACTGTCTGTCAGTTTCCAGAAAACAGGAAGGCTGGAGAGTCTGTGCTGCTGACCCCGACACAAAGGGGCAGCTTGTTAGAGAGCTGGGCTGGTCTTCTACTCACTCTGACTTATAGCCATCTGAATCTGTGTCTGGTTCTCTCTCACGCTTCAGTATTTTGTGTGTATGTGATGCACACAATTACTTTTCAAGAAAACTAAGGGCTGTTTTGAAGTCCTTTTAGAGACACATAGTCTGAACATTTTCAAGCCCCTGCATTCCCTCATGAAGTGTCCCACAGCAAGATGCTGAATCACTGCCAGTTTACAGAACCACTGATCCTAACCTCTGCCTTCTCTGGAGGAGGGCGAATGAAAAGACACATTTCCTATATGCATCGATCCCTCCAGCGGAAGCGTATTTGACTGAACTGTCCCTTTAAGTTTGAAAGCTGCTACGTTACTGGGTGAATCCGACAGTCCGGTGTTTCTTGCCCAGTCAGTGCACTTGTTATTGGCGTGAAACAGAACATGTCTGGCACCTGCTTGCATAGCCAGCATCATCATTTATCAGGCCACAATAAAGGCGAGAGGCAGCCCTCTGGCACTGCGCCCTGAGTGCGTAAAACAGCAGAGCAGAGGTGGACTGCGCGGACACATGCAAGTTTAACTTTTGGTTACATTATGTTTCGCACAAATCACTGCCCCACATCATTTTGGAGATACTCTTGCATATGGTTATTAGGATATGGGGCACCATTACAAACTATGCTGAAGTTGCACCAGCCTCATGCATGTTATTGTTTTGATATCAGCAGCGGCCAGGATGATTGATGACACATTGCCATATCTATAATGCAGCCTATCAACGTGGAGACAGACCTCCTTAATAAAAAAAAACGCTATTTAAAATATCACTTCAGCTTTGATCATCACAAATATTGCCCTCATGAGTGGTTTTTTTCATTCGCCTTGTCGGTTTCACTCACCTCCCAGTCCGCCCAGGGTCGCTGCCCAGGAGGCTCCGGAGATCAGGCAAAGCAGCACCGGGAGCAGGATCAACATCTGTCCGCCAGGATTCATCATGACTCGGATCCTGTCCTGGTCCAGGATGGAGGTGGAGGTCCGTCCGATCTGATTTCAATACCAAAGTCCCGGAATCGTGGTTTCAACTGAGATGCATCCTGGTCCTGATCCGGGCTTTGCAGGTTTCTCTGAGTTCAAAAAGGCTCAGAGCTCGGTCCAACACAATGTTGAATAAGTTGTGGGGTTATTTCTAAATTAAATAAATGCAAAAATATTTGTATTATGCTATTTTGCTACAGGTCACTGCTTCTCCCGTAGCTGAAATCTGCACAAAGCGCGCACAAGTACATGCATCCGATCAGCGCAATGTGCTGGTTGTGTTATCTACTAACGAAAAGCGACATGCTGAGAAGCAGAATACACATTATTGTAGTTATATGTGTGGTGTATTCGATTCCCAAACTGTGTGTCAAAGTAATCCAAAGTGCCGTCCTCTCGTGCAGGAATTACTGTCCAGTGTGCTGGGTTATAATAAGCTGAAGCCTCGCTCTTATCCCCGGTCGCTCTGTGCCCCGGTGTCGCCGAGCTTGTCCCGCTGCTCCAAAAAAAAACCTCCGTTCGTCTTCTTTTTAAAATTATCTGAGGAAATTAAAGCGAGTAAATCACATCGAGGTACGTCAAAGTGAAACTAAATTCCGAGTGCGTGCTGTGTCGCTGGAGCTCGAGCGCTGGCACGGTGCACAGTGATATGGAGGGCAGTGACCGGCTCGACGATGTTCTGCTGCTACAACGCTCGAGCGCTGACTGAGTCTCGCGCCCCGCCTTCCGGAAAAGGCTGCGCGAGGGTACCCAACAGGTAAGAGGATGATGTCACGGCCGACAGGTGCAGACCTAGTTTAAAGTGATTAATATCAAACTTCTGAATAAACTGAAGCTGTTTTTGTGACGTTCTTTACAATACAGATTCATTTCATGTGTGGAAATGACAAGCAATGGGGACGGAGGATGCATGCAACACTGAATTTAAACTGAGATTTGCCTATTTTATAATGTGATATGTTGAAAACAAGCCAGGTTGTATAGACACATAAGGTATTTTTCAAATAGTTTTACTCAAACACACTCAATTCCCAAAAGGTTACTGGATGTAATGTTCATAGTCTGTATTATACCTTTATTTTGTTAGGAATATTCCCTTTGAGATGCATAAAACAGCTGCATAAAAAGTTTTAACATACTTAAAACAAAACAGCAAAAACAAAAGAAGTTCAAACAAACAGTATACACATTTTCACATAAAGGCAAATTACCTCTCTACCATTATCATGAATGAAAAGTACTAATGTCTGTTTCAGGTTCCCATCAGACATGTCCATTTAAAGAATAAACATTTGAAAAGGAATGTTCTCTCTGCTCCTGTGGTCTGGTTTTCTTAATCCACCTGTCAGTCATCTGACGTCATGGGGGCGGAGCGTCTAAAGTAAAGATGATTAAAGCGTAGATGTGAGGTCAATAGTGTGCAGGTTTTAACCACACTAATAATCCACAGGGAGATTGTTAATTTGTCTTGGCATTTACATCTTCAGTGCTTTGAAAACATAACTGTGTGTGATTCAAGGTGGTGAAGACACACAGTAATTAATAATAAACTGCAGCCTCCTTGCAAATTGGTGTAATCATTTTACTGTTGTCATTTTTAATGTTTTTGGATTAATTGTGAAGCAGCCATAACTGCAATATTGGAAACCTTTCCCTTCCTGCTCAATCCCTCTTTCTCTAAGGAGAGCAGAACGTCTGGCAGCGCTGACCGGCCAATTTCACGGGGCGGGGGAGCAGACATGTACCCCGACTCTGGGACAAAAGGGAGGGGTCACAGAGGAGCATGGATTAAAGGATTTGGTGGACGAAGAGGGGGAAGGAGGGGGACAGGGGTCAGAGGTAAAGGAGTGATGATAAAGAAAAGCCAAATGGAGCCAAGAAGTGAGCGATGCCGTCTCTAATCGAGCCTGATTAAGCTCACACTGTGCGTGTCTCATCTTTACGCTGCCAATGACTTTTGAATGACTAAACATCACTCACATTCACAATGAACGTCTTCATCAGTTGCAGTTGTAGCAGCCGTTAGAGATGAGGGCACTGGGGGAAACCCCCAACTTCACCCATGACTTGTGGGTGGTTAGTATATTTATCAATGTCAGTGTGGAGGTCGAGATCTGGGTCAGTTCCTGTTTAGACTGACTGCCTTGCAGCTGGTATGAAGCAAATAAGGAGGGTGTTGACACCTTTATTCAGAATGTAACTCAAGCTTATGTGCTGCCCCCTGCTGGACAGGTGAAGCAGGTGCTAAAGAAAGCTACAACATAATGCACTGAAAAACATAGACAGGAAATGGGAACCAGTAGGTTCTCCCAGACAAAGTGAGATGCACAGACACAGGCAATTTGGTGGAAGCCTTCAAAGCACTCCACACACACGGGTTCAAACCGAAACACATAATTTGCATAAATCGGGCATACAGATTGGCATAAATTAACCAGAAGCACCAACCAGAGAGGAGTATGGCCTTAAAGGGATTGCCACGCCTGCTTATCTGTCCCCGCGCATTAATATTCAGACCCTGATGTAAGGAGGCTGCAATCCGTGACCCTGCACTCCTTCTGTTAATGTGTGTGTGTGCATGCCTCTATGCATTGTCACAAATCTGTAAATGTGTCTTTTTTACAGCATGTGTGCACATATCTTTACACATTTTGAGCACATGCATGCGTGTCAGCCAAGGCCTGACACCGGGTTAAGCCGAATGTTTTATATACGTGTGTTTGTGCATGTGTGTCTGCGTGAGTGTACATGTGTTTGTGTGACTAATGCTTGGAGAGCACTGGCTGAAATTGAGGGATTGTTACGGGTGAAGAGGGTGACGGAAAAGAAAATCAGACAGAGGAAAGCGATGGAGAGAAACAGATGAGCCACTACCTCCAGCAAATGTAATTATATGGCTCAGAATCACTGAGCAGCTGCTTCTTGATCAGCTTTAGGCACACACACACACACACACACACACACACACACACACACACACACACACACACACACACACACACACACACACACACTCACACACACACACACACACACACTCACACACACACACACACACAGACACACACACATGTGACTTTAACCTTGTCCTTGGAGATCAGGGCGGAAGCAGGGGAACAGTGACTTTGCTCAAAAAAAGATGAAACTATTGTTTTTTGTGAAGTGGCATTACATCTAGCAAATGTGCGACTGATCTATTAACTGGATAAGTAATGCATGCAGTCATGGCTCTTATTCAGTAACAGCCTGTGCGTGTGTGTGAGGGGGGTCACAAAAGGCAGGGGACTTCTGCCCTGAGGAGCAGAGGGGCCACATGCACTCACACACACAGAAACTCATTTAGTTAACAGCTTTCATTTCCCTAATTAACCCCTAGATGTAGTGCACCCTGTTTTCCAGTCCTCTCCCTGCACCCTCAAACCTCTCTCACCCCCCACGTCACACTTTCCACTTCTCCTGCTGCATCTGCGCACATTCCCCCTCCCTCCCTCCCTCCCTCCCTCCCTCCCTCCTTGTGTCTAAATATGTCAATCAAGCTGTCAATCTAAGGCACCATGTAAAACCATAGAGCAGAAATCCTGTACAGAATGTGAGCATTTCAAAAAGAATGTCTGACGAAAAAAGATTACAAGGCGGGCGTGGGGTCGGCCCCCCCTGTGTGATATTCACTGCTTGACGTTTGTATCGCAGCTGGATGGTTGCCAACTGATTTACCCCCCATCCTTCACCTCTGCTGAGAAGGAAATGGAAGAAACTGCTAAAAAACCTTTTCCGCTAATCCCCCAACAATGGATTCTGCTGTTTTATTGAGGGTGGAGAAGGAAGGGATTCAGGCAGCGGGTCTGAACTGTTGTACTGACTGTAAGCCTGGAGATTTGGATCAACACTCAAGTTAAAGCTTTTGATTAGTTTCATTCCACCCAAATGATTCATGAATGTGAGTATTTTATCCAGGTGATCATAAACAGAAATACTAACCTGCCACTAGAAGGTAAATAAAGGTAATGATCCATCACGTTTGACCATTCTCAGACAGGTGAAGACATTGATACAACTTCCTCTCCTTCTTTGAATAAAGCTCTATAATAAAACAGTAGATGGACTGCGCGACATAGCGAGCTACAGGACAGCTGGTCGCTGCTAAAAATGAACTTGGCATACAATCAACAGCTGTATCTTAAGCTTAAGTCTGATGTTTTACCCCACCCTGACTCAGCCTTCAGAGGGGATGTAGCTCAGTGGTAGAGCGCATGCTTTGCATGTATGAGGTCCTGGGTTCAATCCCCAGCATCTCCACTTCTTATCTACACTTTGGTGATGCTCTTTGGATCACTAAATACAACATCATGCACAATGTTCAACAATGTAAAAAACCCTTAGAGCTACTAGGTTTAAGGAAACATCATGGTTGTTTAAGCTTCATTATGAAGTGGTATTTGTGGTCAGGGCTACAATAATAAACACGTGGATGAGGTCAGTGACAAAACATTAACAGACAGTTGGAAACACAAGATCATTCCTCCCCAATGATGCATGAATGTGGGTATTTTATCCAGGTTACTCAAGAGGATCTCCTTCAGGTCACTAAACACAACACTACACACGAATGAATAGAAAATAACAAAAAAATGTGTTTGTTTTGTAAACAATATGTTGAAACTGCTTTCTAGTTCAAAAGACTTAGCTGTCCTAGAACTGATGCTTTCATTTACCACATACACAGTGATATTATGAATGAATTGGTTGTGTTAAGGCACAAACACTACTTGGTAAGGTGGAGGGAAACATCATGGTTTGGGTTTAAATGGCCGCTTCTTTAAGATTTGGGGAGCTACAATAATTAACATGTGATGGAGGTCAGGGACCATCTATGTTCATGCCTAAATAAATTAAAAACAAGACAGACAGTTGGAAACAGGGAATGAACTGTCCCGGCACAGGGGATGTAGCTTCTTGTCCACAATGGAAATAACTCTTTAAAAGGTGTTTTTTTGTATAAAACATTCACCAAAGTGACTGCCATGCAGCTCCCTTACAGCTGGAAACACGTTATTTTTTGGATGTATTGGCCTTCTTCAGGCTTAGTTGTTCTCCAACGGAATAGTATTTATTCAACAGATAAACTGTGGCATTATGGATACACAGCAATATGAAACCCAAGAGGTTTGTGTCATTAATTGGCTCATTATCTCGTCCATCTCCTTTAATCTCTGTCCTCTCTTTGTTCTCACAGGTCAAGCAAACAGAGCACACGGGTTCTGATGACTATATAAAGAGATTATTCAGAATGTACTTCCTACAGTCAGTAATAACAGTAATATTATATAAAATAATCTATTTTGTTACCTCCATACAGAGAAGACTAATCTCACAAACACAGGGTTTGTTAATTAAATTTCGTCTTTAACTCCCATTAATCCCTTGTGGCGGTGTCACAGGTATGTCACAAGCATGTCATATTGGATGTAACCTAATTAGGAGCAACCAGTAAATCCCTCGTATCTGTCTTCTAGTGTCTTTAAATTCATAGGTAAAAATGCTCCCAATCCCAAATTGCATTATTAATCTGTCAACCTGTTCGTTCGCTTTCTCCAGCGTGACATGAACACAACAAGACTGATGCTTCCAAGACACATGTTCAGATGTGTTCAGAGGCGTCTCATGTGGATGCAGCGGCACAAAGACTCTCATCATCACAGTACGTTGAGCATGTTCTTCACTGTTAATAAAAGTGTTTTAATAAGTCAAATGTTGGCCCACGTTTGCAGGCACTTCTTCTCCGTGGGGGAGAACTGTGTGCGCTATCCATCCCTGTGTTGTAAATTAAAGATGTTCAAACAATGCTATACCAATCAATTATTTACACGTCATACACAAGCACCATCTAGACAGCAAACACATACCTGAATGCACACAAGCTCACACACACCATTAAAAAGCCCCGTCTAATGAAAAGGATTATTTCAGCTGTGATTAGCCTGTACGTCTGGAGTCATTCTTTAGTCTGAGCTGAAATATAATCATTAGCCTCATCCATCAAAGAACCAAGAAGTGCTTCGTAAGACACACGTGCTGCTATTCAATAAGGACCGGTCACTAAATCTAATCATGTAATGCAGAGAATCCCAGCCAGGCGTGCATGTGCTACAGCAGTTGCCAGGGGGTGTGTGGAAGGCAATTTTATAAATAGAAATTACAATTAGATTTTTAAGAGTCAACACCTGAACACTGTAGGACTAAAGCCGTGTTTCACTGCGTGGAACGGCTCTGCTCTGCTCGACTCGACTCCCTTTTGGTACCAGGGATCGATCAGCTGATCGCCGTAGCCGCACCAAGTGAAACTGCCATGACATCATCTTCTACGGGACACTCCCTGGATCCTCTCATCAGCAACCAAACAGAAGAACGAATGCACTTTGCCAATTGTAAGGCGTACTGTAGTTTATAGCTATGAAGGCTGCATGTCAGGGTTTAGTGAATAAAAGATTGTGGACGCTATCCAGTTTAGTTTCAAATCAATTCAAAGGCACATTTGCAACACGGCAGGTACCCCAACTGATCTGATGTATGTGGATGTGATCATCTGGTCTCACTTTCATATGTGTGTGCGTGTGTGTGTGTGTGTGTGTGTGTGTGTGTGTGTGTGTGTGTATGTGTTTTTCTGCAGGGCAGCCTTGCAGCAGACACACCCGTTCATCCTGTTGTAACTATGATGAAATGTTAAATATAATTATCCAGTTTCAGTCTCCTTGTGGCATATAAGAAAGGTAAAGTGTAATTAGCAAGTATTGCTCTAATCTAAGTCCTCATGTGTGGCATTCTGGTATTTTGACTCTACAGCAGATGGTGTTATCAATTATTGAGCCTGTGAACACAACGCTGTCCTCAATCAGATTAAGTAGATTATTTCAACATCCTGAATCCTAACATAAAACATCGAGACGCTCACCCCCCCAACACCTCCTCCTTATATCTATCTATATTCTTTCTACAGGTCTTCAGTCGCTCACATCCTCTAGGTGTATTTGTGTCTGTGTTAATGTATGCATTTTTCAAATATGACCTAAATACGCTACACGTTGAGCTCTGTGAATGTTATCTGACTACATACCATGATGGAGTCACTGCCAACATACTCAGCGTTCCACCCAACCCAATGAAAATCCTGTTAACCCACTCTCGCTGTGTGGGGAAGCAGAGAGTGTAGGAGAGAGCGCCTCGGGCAAGTACCACATAGTGCCCCTCCACCCCACTGAGAGTTAATTGAAGAAACAAGTGTTTGGTACAAAGTGAAGCTCCTTGGCTCACTGTGACATTAATACATGACTAGTGTAAAAAAAAACAACTCTGTGATCCGCACTGTATAAATGTGAAAAACAGGATTGTGCATGTGGGGGTGCAGAGGAAGGGGAAGCTAATTTAAACAGCAGCTTATTCTATGTTTAAATTGAGATTTCCGGCTGCTTGCACAGCGGATCATCTAATCCACAGGTGCTTCACGTGCGGGCGAAGAACCAGCAGAATGAGCGAGTTCCACTTCAGTGCCGCTTTAATGATTCCAAATAAATAAAAAACAAGTAACATACAAGGAACATTTTCTTCTTCTTCTGTTGAGTTTCATGGCGTGTTGCATCACCGCTGTAGTGACTGATAACAAAAACAACCTATATTTAGTGCAGTGCACCGTATATGTTTGGATTAAGTAGCACGGTCCAATGTTCCACGCAGATCCAAGCCAAGTCATGCTCACACACCAGCATGTTACACGGTCACAAAACAGTTTGCTCTCCGTTCCACACACTCCTGATTCTCATCACCTGGAGTTCACCTATATGCACTTCCTACATTAATGCTCCACCCTGTGTTTAATGTCAAAACTGCATGTGTATACATTCACCCTGTGTTTTAGGTGAGGATAAAATAACGACCGCCATGTGCTGCAGTGCATGCATTGCAAAAGCTTGTGTGAAAAGAGAAAATCACTAGCGGTGCCTGGAGGGTCATCCCAGTAATGTGCTATTATTAGATAATAGAAGTAACTGCTTTACACGTGTGTCTCTTCACATGCTGTGTTTCCGCCTCTGATATGTTGATGAACAAAGTTGTTTTCATATGTTTGTGTTTTCAACAAGCTTTCACAGAACTTTACTCTTTAAAAAAACAATAATTCACCTTCCCATCATCCTTGATGAATTCAAAACCATAAATCGCCACCTAGAGTGTTTGTGTTATTAGTCTGAGTGAGCTGAGGATGGGAGGTGACGAGCTGTTTACTTGTAGATTTGTAGCATGAGGTGATACAACGTGACCTCTCAAAGGTTACGACAGGTCTGCTGCGTGCTAAGCTTGACAACATGTTTTCACCCTCATCCAGCTAGGAAAATAAGCGTCTTGGTAATTGAAAAGAGGGGAGGGGATGCACTGATCATCATTAGCAGCCGTTAGAAGCTAAACAAGTTTTACAGTTAGATTAAATGTAAACTTCAGGGAGGAATGACACAATGCTACATGTCACAGTAGACCTGTAAGAAGAGTTCCCAGAGCTGCGAGATGAACTGCTGTGGTCGGCTGATAGCAGAGATTTAAACCGTTTACAGTGCACACCACCACAGTGGCTCTGTCTGCTTTATCACTGAGCTGCAACGTGGGCCTGGGCACATGTGGAATATTCCCATTTGCTGAAAATGTTCAAGGTCTTTCAGTGTGAAAGCATTTATTGTTTGAGGGAAAAGAAAGCTTTAGCTGTACTTGAGCTGTAAAACTGCCCAGCTTCAGTTCTGTCTGACACCAGCACCGACTTTACATTCCTTAATCAATGTGTCTTTCAGATGACTTGACTTGTTTGTATAAATGTAACCCTTCAAATGCACTGTCAGTCTTAACTCAGCCGTATAGTGAGACTGCATTTTAAGCCTTGCTCACTCATTTACAGGGAAAAGTGCATCGCAGTGAGATCACACAGGAATAATTACACAGCAGCAGCAGCCAGTGTTGAAAGCGTAAGAGATTATGATTATATAGAAGAAAGCGATCATTCAGCTGATGCAGAGGTTGCTGACACAGATTATTGCACTATAGATCACTGATTAAATGATTCACTGTGCATATGTGTGTGGCTGTCTGCAGATATAATACTCCTCAGTCTGACATGTTGAAGACTACATATCAGAACGCTGTCCAGTGCTGTAGATATTATTTAGTTACATCTGCAACGTATTCTTTCAGGACATGTCGTTCCACAAATGAAAGATTTAAGAATAATCATGTTTTTATGACAAAATAGGCTTTAAATATGTCCGGCACATATTTAAAGATGAAAAATACAAACCCCTTGTGGCATGTGCAGGACAATGAATTGACGGCTGTGAGGTACGATGCACACAAAGTTAAAGAGGCTCTCTGGAGCAGCGTTACGGAGTGATGTGTTGACGAGTGGATCCCTGTTTGTATTGTGCAGGAGCGGGAGGATGCATACGCAAGTGGGTAATGTGATACTGCTACGATACTTCCAACTGTTTGTTGCATAAATTATTAAACACTGCATGTACAAAAAGCATGTATGAAGAAATATACCTTTGTGTGGTGGCAAGAATCAATCCACTCTCAATCCTGAGGTGCAGACTGTTCAAGGTTGCCTTGTGTGACGGCATTCACTGAAAAACTGTTGTAGCCTTGAACTTCCTCTAATATGAATAAACCTGAATGAAAACAATTAATCATAAGACAACAAGCTCTCACTAGTGGGGATGTAGCTCAGTGGTAGAGCGCATGCTTTGCATGTATGAGGTCCTGGGTTCAATCCCCAGCATCTCCACTTCTTATCTGCTGCAAAGATACTTGACAGAAAAACATTCACCATAAATCCTTAGAAGTTACTACTGAGAGAATGTATAAAAAGAACTGAAGTCAGCTGTTCTTGCAACAGGCAACTGATAACATTGAATAATCTTAACCTTTCTGCTCACTCGCCTTGAAACCAGTTGTCCAACTGACATTTTTCATTTACCAGATCCAGTGAATGAGTAACATGAAACATGGGTTTTTATGTAATGTCATTTCATCGTATTATTTGGTTATATCATCTGTTTTTATCTTCTCTTTTGTCCCTGCAGGACCTTTCCTGAAGCAAAGAGAAACACCGGAGAGAGAAGGGAGAAGGAGGGGGGGGGATAAGGAGTAGAAATAAAGAAGCGGGTGAAATGGTCCTTGGCTGGCTGTCCGAGGCGAAGGGAAAATGCAACGTTAGGCTGATAACGCTCCAACATCACGTCTATTAATAAAAGACATGGTGCAATAATCAGCACATGAATACGGATTAATACATTTCATCAGGAGGGAGAGCAGGTTTGTTGAGGGGAAGGAAGATGTGGATCCAGCTGGGCGTCTGCTCAATGACAGCAGCTCCTTCATTTTAAGCTTTTGCGACCAGAGACAGAAAGAAGAAATTCAGAGGTAATTAAAAATGTAGAGAAGGAGTGACAGGAGGACAGGAGGGAGGAGGACGAGAGTGGCGTCTGTGCCTCCCAAACATCTGCTGACTGATTAGCAGGAGAGGAGAAAGTTTGAGAGCTTAAAATAGGTACGGAAAATAAATCACATGTTCTTTAAATACTGTATGAGGTTAGAGGGGATATTATTGAACTGCAAGTCCCTTTTAAGAAATAAGGGTTAATCCCTCATGAGGAGAGTGATTCACAGCCCGTGTCTCACTCCGGCGAACATCTCTCCTCGTACTGTGTGTGTGCAGGAGAGACGCACAGAGGAACCTGCTGTGCTTCAAAACACATTCAGAGCTAATTTAATAACGAAGACAACACACAAAATGTGGATGTTACTACTTTAGGTAACATTTTATATTAAAGTCCTTGTAATAAGCGCTAGTTAATAGGTAATAAGGCTGTTATAAGATGCTTATTAACATTATGATGTGTTAATAACAGCTTTATAAACATGTCCATTGTTGAACTCATTTCGATGCACTTACAGTATAAGTAACTTGTTAAGAGTTTATAGACTGCTTTTTTAAATTTGTGAAATGTCTCTTGGATGGATTGCCATGACATTTTCAATTTGTCCAGTACTTTGGTTTATGACAACATACCTCTCATCCGCTGTGCCAGGTACAGACTCACAGAGCAGACTGTATATGGCGCTGTAGACTTTTAGTCTTATTGATTTTGAACTCAGTTTGCACTAAACCTTGCAGATATGCACAGACCACCAGCAAAATATACAGGATTTGCTCGTTCTGTACATGTCTATCCTTGGCTTACTGCCACGAAGCTCTCAGAGAACCATGTGTATTTGAACAGTCCAACAAACATTCAGCTTCTCCCCAAAAACTGTCATCCGCTGAAATAAAATACATTTGAATTGTCTGGATTTCAATTGTGTATCAAAGCTTTCTAACTAAAGGCATTCTGGCCCAAATATACTGACGCAGAAAGCTGTTATGATATATGGGATTGCATTTAACGCCAAATACGAGCTACAATATATTGCACAGTACAAACAGTTTGTGCTCTTTAATAACTTCCTCCACAAATGAGCTACAAGCCTTTAATCTGTTGCGTCTCAGTTACACAAGAACATTTAAATTTCTCCGTTTCAAAGCTCCCTGCACTTTCTTGATGTGCGTCAGATGCTGTCATCCTAATACAGTTCAGTGGAGTGTATGATTCACTCACTGTATTGTGGAAATGCTGAGAAGAGTTTTTAGACAATGCCAGGAACAATTCAGTCGTTTTTTCTTCCGAGTGTATGAACAGGTAGTTTCTCGGGGGTAAATCTAACCTGACAGACGTGGTTGCCGGTGTTTCCCCTAGGGGGGAGAAAACGAGCGAATACCGATTTATTCAGGAGGAAATGTGCATAAAACACCACCAGTAAATGTCAAGAAATATCACATCAGTTTCGCCAGTCACTTCCTCCACACATGAAGTGATTCAGGACTAGAATCCAGCTGCTTTCACACACAGCTTTCACCATTGTTTGGTAGAAGTGTGAAGGGAGCCAGCAAATGGCATTTACAGAGCGGATACTGTGTACAGATCAGGTATTAGACATATTGACACACAGTCTACCCGTGGCAGAAAAATGTGACCCTATCTGACCCAATTGGACTGGGTACAACTTGGGCCCCGGGTCGCCTTCCCTCCACCCCGACCTCCTACCTACCTACGGAGCATGGATGTATAAAGGGTACTGGATACAGCAATGGAGGCTGCCTCCCATTCATTCTCATGAAAGTTGCTCGGTAGCATTTTGGCTTCATGCGCCACTGAGTGATAACATTTCCCAGAATCATCCGGTGATGATCCGCATCCATGAGCGAAATAGCGTTTCCTCTAACACCACATCCCAGCCACCCCTCAGCCGCTCGGTCTCGGGCTCAATTAGAGAAAATAATACAACTTTTAGAACCTAATGATTTAAATAAGGGCAGTTCAAGCGTTTGTGGTGGGAAGTTAATTCACTTTAAAAACAAATATCTGTTGATTTACAGACATCTTTTTCCCAAATAATATATGATATATTGGCTCAATGGCGCTTTTTACATTATGTCACCTAACTTCCTCCTCTACCCCCGTCATAATGACTATAGATAGTTGTTCTTACTTAAGGATATGGGTCATACACTGTCATTGCTCCAAGAAAATGCCCGTCTTTTTTATCCCTCCAATTACGTGTGAAGTGGCAACTGATTCGCTCCTGGGCTCTATCATTCACTCTCTTTCTCATCTATACTCTCCCATATTCCTGCTCCATGTCCTCATGCCTTCCTCCATCTCTCCTGCAAACATGGAGTCTCTCCCAAGCTTCTCCTTTGAGCTCCTTCAACTCCCTGAAGACAGACAGACAGGGAAGCAGGCTTTGGGGGATGGGGGTGATGGTGGGGGATGGAGCAGAGGGTGTGAAGAGCAATGTTCCCAGAACACCCACACATGTGCACATGGACTCATATACATGTACACACACAAACACACTGTAGAACCAGCTCTATAACCACCACGCCCACACTGGCACACACCAACACTCACACAGTAACGCTGCCAGTCTTTCCACCAAAACCCCCTCTGAGCCCCCTCTGTGCTTTAATTGGCGTAATTATATTTGCATAAGGCTGTCCTGCTTCAGCTAACACACACACACACACACACACACACACACACACACACACACACACACACTCCTGACATGTTTTAATAGGCAAGATAATTGAATACGGGTTCCCACTAGTGCCCTGAAGGGTCTATCTGTATATTCTGCGAAGGATCAGCGCTCCATACGTTTACTTAGTCAAATAGGAGCTCAACTGTTAATTATAGACTTCAAAGGTTAATGGACTTAAAGGGAGTATTTGAGGTCGTCCTCTTTATATTATTGAGAGGGAACGTCATGTGTCCAAAAAAACGGAAAATTCAAACTCCTTGATTTTATCAGCGCAGTAACAAAGTTGTGGCTGCACCTTCTGAGGGAGACAAGACTCCTGCTAATGAAAAAGAGCAAAGATAATGAGAAGAAGGCTTGAAGTGGAAATCAACGTGACATTTACCCAAGAGTCATTTCTTTCCTACTTATTACTAGGTTACAGCTTAATGTGTGAGCCTGAGTGAATGTCTGCGCCGTGTTCAGACGAGCATCTGAAGATGCTGATTAACGAAGTTACAAGAGACATTTAGTTGTTTTCTTTACAGCTGCAGTAATCGGAAGAAGCCTTGAGGATTTATTCTATGGATAATTATACATCATATCATACAAGTATAGTTACTTTGTGTCATCACTTCAAACCTCAAAGTAATAAAAACAAACATGCAGGGAAGTTTAAGGGTTCTTATCTGTAAACTAATTCACTTTTAAGACCAAAGCAGCAACAAGAAATGTGCTTCGGTTTGTTTCTTTGTTTGTCGGCAGGATTGGCTCCAATTTTCATGGTGTCATCGGCCGAGGAATAACCCTTTCTGGAGTGGATCCAAATCACAGGGCGGATGCACCAATTATATTTCACTTATAGAAACATCCTTGTAAGAGGTCTGCACTTTCCGAGTTAAGCATGTTTTCTTGTCACATTTTCATTGTGTAGAAAGAGTTTCATATGACAGAAGCGTCATTCACTCAATGAAATGCTGTGAACTTATAGAGAAGGAAATGAAAGGTTTGAGCACTTCAAGCTGAGTGAGTGTGACTGTTGTTTTAATAGCTTTTAGAAGCAGCTAAGCTCTGTGTATTTTTTCAATTTGAAAAATTAAACAAAGTTTCTGTTTTTCTTCCTCTTCCCTTATATGCGGGTCATCCTACATCCCCTCAGACTTACGACACTTAGTGAGGCACCGCTGCTCCAGTAAGCGCTCCTCGTGTTCAACAAACTCGAGGCGTAAACATTGTGGGTTCCACTCTTACAGAAGCCTGTGAGTATTATTCCCTGTGTCTCACATAGCGCTGCTGGCCTACATTACACACTGTACACACGTGTTGTTACTGCTTTCTCATGTGAGGAACATTAAGCCAGTAATACAGAAGCAGGAAGGTTTCCCTTACTGTAAATTACATGCAGTCATATACCTTAAAGATATTCTTAAAAAAAAAAAAGAATTCCACACAAATTGCCTTCAAAAATATTCTTTCTAATAATACCATGAAATACCTTTGAGATATTCTTCACAATAACACAGTGACAACCAATCTACTGCACCTCAAAGTGATTTTAAAATGATGTATAATTCTGAGACACCACCGCCGGCCACAGCTTTACATAATGTTCTTATTCACAGAAACCTCGTCCCTGTTTTATTTTATTTTTTTAGCTGTCAACCACATCTCCCTTCCCCCTCTCTACCTCCCTCTCTCTCTCTCTCTCTCTCTCTCTCTCTCTCTCTCTCTCTCTCTCTCTCTCTCTCTCTCTCTCTCTCCACCTCTCTCTCTCTCTCCACCTCTCTCTCTCTCTGTCTCTCTCTCTCTTTCATTTATGAACTCACCTCACCTACGCTACCCCCCCTCCTCTTCCTCCACCTCCTCATTTTCCACACACACCAAACCCCCCACCTAAAAAGGAAATCAGAGTCTCTCTCTCTCTCTCTCTCTCTCTCTCTCTCTCTCTCTCTCTCTCTCTCTCTCTCTCTCTCTCTCTCTCAGGTCTTTTGTTCATCCACCCGCTCATATGGTCTCCTCTGGTTGCCACGGCAACCGGGTGTATACATACTGTTGCTCCAGGAGAGAAAAAGAAGAGAATGGGATGCAGAGAGATAAGATGGACAGAGAGAGAGGTTAGTGATGAGATGGAGGAGAGAGAGAATATGGAGTGATTATGAAAAGGAGGGAAAATGAATGAGAGGACAAAAGAATACAGAAATAAATAAATGAAGGAACGAGGAAGATGTTTGTATTTTCCCCCAGTTCAGATTATTGTCTCAGAATGAAATGAGTTTCTAATACACACATTTATATGCAGATTGTAATTCCTCCTTCAGTGCTCAGCATTTCTTCATTTTCTATCAATTTGTATAGCAGAGGATAATTAATTTTTTTCAGATGCAGAGCAACATTTTAATCTAATCTTCTGTTCTGGAAATGTATATGCTGTGTTTCATATCAGCGACTGATTGTAGTGCAAGAATTTAAAGCTTACTGTGCTGTGAAACGCTCCGGATCTCCTAAACAATGCATGATGGCCAATTTTGACTACTGACTACTTTTGCTCACTGACTGCTGAATTAACCCCAGGTAGCTGCTAATCCTCTCTAAACTGTGTGTGTGTGTGTGTGTGTGTGTGTGTGTGTGTGTGTGTGTGTGTGTGTGTGTGTGTGTGTGTGTGTGTGTGTGTGTGTGATTTACTGGGAACACTGGGCTCGTTCCATGTATGCCTTAACCTTTCTGCTGTCTTAACCTACCAAATCATGTACGCTGCCATGTTTCTCACTGACGGCTTATCTTTTGTTAACCTTCAGAGAAAAAGAGCAGTTATACTTTTAAATAAACGCCATAATCCCATACTTATAGAAATCAATTTATCTTAAATTGACCAAAATATTGTCTAAAGTGGGAAGAGGCATAAAGTTTAATTCCTGTTTTATTATTCTGTCTTATTTATAGTAAAGATGGGAACAGGAAACACAAAAGGGAAAACACAATAAGAGGACAACATGGGATGTGTGTGTGTGTGTGTGGGGGGGGGGGGGGGGTAGATCAAAGGTAAGAACAAAAATGGATTGAGACAGTGAAACAAGGAAAGAGAATAAATATCAGCATCCTCTTGCTTCACCCGGGTGTCTGTGTTTGCTGTATCAGAGGCCTTGTAGGAATCCAAACCCTGCAGACAAGAAGCCATCTGCCATGTTGGCTCCAGTGCTCAGCCAACATGCTGCAGTCACACATATTCAGAAGAATTACACTCAAACCTCACAGACTTTGTTTTGTAACAAGTAAAGACACACTGACAAAATCCACTCCAGTATTAGTGAATTATTTTCTATAAAAAATAAACTAGCTCCTGCATTTTGTGTTTAAGTTTTAAAAAGTTAGTATGTCGTTCAGCTTTATAGATTTTGGTCGTGGCAGCCAATAACGGCAACCAGCCATGTTGCCATAGCATGGACTATATATAAATACTGTAATCTGAACTAGAAGGCCACTCGGAGAGTGTCGGGGAAAGATAATGCATGAGTTCTTTCACTGAGCCAGAGACATTGTAGAAAGAAAAGGAAAATGAATGATAGCTCACAGAACGCCTCAACAAATATAGTTAAGTGGAAACTAATTGGTGTCAGGAGATGGTGCAGCTTAGGGGCTATGAATTCAATTACTTCTGGCATTTCAGACACATTGAAGAACTTAAGACTCGCAGTAATATCATGTACAGTAAGCTTAATGCTTGACCTTCTGCCCGACTACACGACACAGGACGCACACTTGAAAATCATGTATTTTGTTCATGCTAGGTGTCCAACCACACTGTGCAGCCTGTTCTCATACACTGTAGAGTAATGTCCTATGATTGGTATATAACCCACACAATTGTGAGCCAGGACAGGTGAGGTAAAGTTCACACAGGCAGGAGGTTAGAAGTCTTTTAGTTTGAATGTGTGTTTGCTAAAGAGGTTCTGCAGTCTGCAGGAGTTTACACAGACGCACTGATCCCTTGTGTTCCAGGACATTCGTAGGAAAATGCACAAACTGTTGTATGAGGATATTTGCACTGTGCTAACATACAATGTGCAAGCAACCAAGCAAATTTTATTTATATAGCACTTCTTCAAAGCATAAGTCACAAGAACAAAAAGGGAAAGAGA
The DNA here is from genome assembly GCF_900634415.1 of Cottoperca gobio. NCBI lineage: Eukaryota > Metazoa > Chordata > Actinopteri > Perciformes > Bovichtidae > Cottoperca > Cottoperca gobio. Next base: position 4,146,244 of record NC_041372.1, on the reverse strand, counting down.
GAGAAGTGAGAGAGTGTCTGGATACGTCGCTGTAATGCTGATATAAGATGGCTTCAGCTGCAGACAACTTCTTCTCCAGATGACAAATGAGGACAGGAGGTGAGCGTTAACGCTAGCTGACATTTCTCTGGTGCAACAAGACGAGCGAGCGTCCACTGACTGGTCTGTGAAGTAGGAGCAGTCTGTGTGCATGGCCGGTGACCTGCTTACAAGAAGACTGATTGGCTGAGTAGAAAGCTGATAAAGGGAGGATGCACAGAGGCAGAGAGAAATAGAGGAGCTATCAGTATCGGAGCGATTAATCATGCCAAATGCACAAACATGCACACGCACACGCACACGCACACACACACACACACACACACACACACAACTCTAGAAGGATCATGACACAACGCTCTGATCTGAAGCTAATGCTGAACCATCCAGACTCATTGGCATGGTTCCATCTCTCTCACACACACACACACACACACACACACACACACACACACACACACACACACACACACACACACACACACACACACACACACACACACACACACTCCTGGCAGTTCTCCATTATGATAATCACTACTTCCTCTCATACATATACATACCCACATGGTCAGAGGCTACAGAAATATAATACCCCTGAAAATGAAACTGTGTAGAGGTTCATCCTGAGAAATATCTGTTTCTTTATGCCTCTTTTAATATTTAATTTTCTTTCTTTATTAGGATCCCTATAAGCATTGGCTTACTGGTTGCTATGGTTTTACTGGTGGATGCAAGGTTGGTTCCAATGTTGTTGCTATCTTCATTTAATAATTAATGTCCCTGTTAGACTCAATACCATTTATAATGAATACACCTGTGTTTGCATCTCTCCATCAGTCAGCACTGTGCACCACTCGCTATCGGTCGATATGTTATTCTGTGCAAATAGTAACTTTAGTGTTAATTAGTGGTGAAATGTTAAATTGTGGCTTATTTATAAAGTCATGTAACCTTAATTTACTTTTATTTGTATTGAAACGTGTAGGAGTTATGAAACAATTATGTAGCAATCCTCTCATAGAAGCTACTGTAACCTAGTTATATAATATATGTAAAGCTTTTATATTTCCCAAATGCAAAAAAAGTAACAAGAGAAAAACATTTACTTATTCAGCAGAACATAGAGACCCACATTTGTCAAAAAAAACCCATCTCTATTTTGAGTTACATTATGTACAATTCATTTTAATAAAATGTTATTAATCCTGCTCGTTCTCACTGATGATGAAATCTGCGTTTATCTTTGGGCCTATCTCTCTCTTTACCAGGTCAGAGGGATTATATGTGTCCCATGTTCAGTATCTATATAATTACAGATTACATGTGATTACACAACTCATACACACATGTGTATCTGTGTAATCTTAACATCATTCCTGCTAGTGGTGAAAGTCAGCATATTTCAGTTGTTTGTCTAATGACACTGAGACAGATTAATACAGAGTACTTAATCACCTTAATAATCTGTTTGCACGTGTGTATGAGGGTGTGTAGTTGCACTAATGCCTCAATCTGTGCAAAGTCAACAATATGTTGAGTGAGGTCGCCATGTTGTTAGATGCTGCACAGTGATGCTACATCCTGCAGTCACCAGTGCAAACAGACATAGATTATGTGGATATACATTATTGCACAGAATGTGTGTGTTCATTTGCGTCTATGTCTCAGCTGGTGTCATGTGGACAAACGCTTAGCGGGCAGTATCCCTCAGAGTGTGTGCGTGTGTGTGTGTGTGTGTGTGTGTGTGTGTGTGTACTCAGGCGAAGGTCTATAATCTACAGGATTAGTGCCTGTGGACTGAGACTGAGATTAAATTCAACACCAATCAGCTCCTCCTGCAGAAAGACAGATTGGTTTGTGAGAGAGAGAGAGGTAGAGAGAGAGAGAGAGAGGGAGAGGTAGAAAGAGAGAGACAGAGAGAGCGAGGGAGACAGAGAGAGACAGAGAGAGACAGAGATTTTGTTTTTTCCAAAACACTTTATTTACATATTCTTAAAACAATAAACAGTTTACTAATAAAGTGTACCGCAAAATCATATTAATGTATCAAAAACATATTTATAAATAACAATTCTATAAATATATAAAAATTATCCAATAAAACACTGTGCAAAGTCTAAACATTCATTATTCACGGTGCAGATAATATTTTTAAAACACCAACGTTCTTCAAAAGTGTCGAGATCCCCGGTATGTTTGTAAAACCTAAAATCGAGCCAGAGTCTTGCCCTGATGTTACAGAGCCACACTGTCTTGGCCTCCTGCCCCTCTTTGTTTCTCCTGCTAATGTATATGGCCATTTTAGAGGAAGTTTAGCAGCTGCCACTTTTCTTTGTTGTCTTTTTTGTAGGTAACTCCCATGATAAAAAACTATGTTAAAAAGACTAAAAAACAATGTTAAAAGAGAAAAACTCTGTGAGTCTCTTACACTCAGTAAAAACATGGAATACAGTCTCACGTAAATTGCAGAATGGACACTTTTTAAAAACAGCAGGATTAATGACAGAGATAAAAGCGTTACAAGCGACAGAACCATGTAAAATCCTCCACTGGAGGTCGGCTGTCCGCTTTTTGAGGGGAGGTTTGTAAAAACCACCCACCCAGTCTGTTACTCCACACAGTGGAGGGTCTGCTGCACAGGCCTTTCTTGTGGATGCTTTTCACACAGTTCGTATATAGAGTCTTTTTGTCGGCTCTCTGCAGCATCAGTCCTGCCAGGTTATTAACCTTGAGCAGGGGACCGGTCAGTTCTCCCAGCCCTGGGCTCAGGTTGATCTCCGGAAAAGGGTCTGCTGGGTCTGGAGAAACCTTCCCGTCACTGTAGTCTTTTATTAGGCTCTTCTACTGCCCAGAGAGCCTCTGGCTCCACAGCTCCAGAATCCTCTCAGCCACTCGAGCGGAGGTCAGACCCAGCAGAAAGCCCAGGGCTCGGGCATCGCACAGCGCCGGCCCCACTGCATTCACCAGTTGCTGCAGGCACAGGGTTTTGGACCTGCACAGTGCCACCATCAGGCCGGGTGTGCTGCTGCTGTTGACGTCCAGCCTGGCTCTGTAAATTAAAGGCTCCTTCAACAACCATTGGAGAGAGTCTGACTTTGGACACCTTTTTTGATTAAAAAGGGCCCAAGACTTAAAAACATCCTGATAAAACGGAGGCAGCCCATTTAACTTAAAAAAATTAGAATCAGTTAAAAACAGAGCAGCATCCAGCCCCAGGTTATTTACACATCTGAGAATGCAGCTGGTCACATCTCTCCACACCAAATCAGCCGGGCCGGTAAGATATTTTTGTAAAAACTGAAGTCTGAAAGTGGCTGTTCGGCTGGCCAGGTGGACAAGGCCCTGTCCCCCCTCCTCTCTGGATAAAAACAGCACCCCCTGTGGCACCCAGTGTAAACCATCCCAAAAAGAATCTACCATTTCTTTCTGTAGTTTTGCTAAAATACCTGAGGAAGGGTCTACACAGGTCAGACGGTGCCACAATTGGGATGCTACAAGGTTGTCTAAAACCAAAACTCTACCTTTAAAAGACATCTGAGGGAGCAGCCACTTTCACTTGGAAAGCTTTCCCTGAATCTTTTCTTTGACGTTCTCCCAGTTCTTCTGGACAATAATTTATTTTCCTAAAAACACACCAAGATATTTCAGACCGTCAGTTCTCCAGGTGAGGCTCTGGGGAAGAACTGGGAGACCGCCACGCCACTCCCCGACAGCGAGGGCCTCACTTTTCTTCCAATTTACCTTCGCTGCCGATGTTACACTAAAACTATCTACTATATCTGTTAAAATGTCCGCATCTCTCTGGCTTGTAATAAAAACAATAATAACGTCTGCGTATGCGGATAAAACAAATCTGCTATTAAAACCAGGTAAAACCAGACCTTGTAGGTTGGAGCGTATTTTGCAGAGGAGAGGTTCCAGGGAGAGCGCATAGAGCATCCCCAACAGAGTACAGCCCTGCCGGACCCCTCTATACACTCTAAAAGGAGCACACAGTCTACCATTGAACTTCAGCACACTCTCAACTTCACTGTACAACACCTTGATCTTGCCTATGAAATCAACGCTGAACCCAAACTTCATCATTACTTTCCAGAGGAAGTTGTGCTCAATGCGGTCAAAGGCCTTTTCCTGGTCTAGAGAAATCAGACCAGTATCAAAGCCCAATGAGCTGGAGACCTCCAAAACATCTCGAATTAGGTAGACATTGTCTACCATGGACGTGCCGGGCACACAGTAGGTCTGGTCCCGGTGGATGACCTGCTCCATAGCCCCCCCCAGCCTGGTGGCCAGAGCCTTGGACAGAAGCTTGTAATCCACACACAGCAAAGACACAGGGCACCAGTTTCCGATGTCCTGCAGGTTTCCTTTCTTGGGCAGGAGCGTTATCACGGCCCTGCGGCAGGACATCGGCATGGAACCAGAGGCCAGACTCTCAGTTAAAAACATCTAAAAGATTTGTTGCTAAAATGTCCCAATATGCTTTAAAAAAAAGGCCGTCGATACCGGGAGGCCGCCGTGCTTGCATGCTCTGCAGAGCAGCATGTAGCTTCTGTGTAGTCAACGGCCCCTCCAGCTGTGAGTTGGTTTCCTCGGATACCCGAGGTAGTCCCCCTAAAAACCCCTCTAAAAGCGTTTCCTCCCCCTCATACTCACTCGAGTATAGGGAGGAATAAAAACTCACAGCCCGTGTTCTGATCTGGCTTGGTTCCGTTATTTCTTGCCCTGTGACAGAGCAGTGAGTGGATTACCCTCTTCTGTCCGTTCTTCTTCTCCAGGACGAAGAAGAAGCTAGATGGAGCATTCATTTCGGTGGCGTTTTGGAACCGGGACCGGACCAGTGCACCCTGGACTTTAACGACCAGCAGGTCGGCTAATGCCATTTCTTTTACTTTGAGGATTTCAATATATCCTCGATCTCCTGTGGACTCACTGATTTGTTCTAGTTCCACTATATCACCCTCCAGGTCTTTCATAGATCTGGTAATGTCATGTGTGACATTGAGGGTGTGCTGCTGACAAAGCATTCAGAACATGCTGGGACGCTGGATGCAGCTCTGCGTGGTTACGATCTAAAAAAGCATTTTCTGTACAGTTAAACCCCCCACCTCAAGAATAAAAAAATCCTAACGCAACCTCCCCTCGATAAAATGCTCGACCTCCAGTGAGACTGGAATCAAAGATTTGGAGAAGAGGAAGCCCACTCCTCAACTAAGAGATGTGTTGTGGCTTAAAATGACTTCCCCTTCCCACTCCCTCCTCCAGTCTATCTTGTTAAAGCCGTCGCTGTGTGTCTCCTGTAAAAAAAGGACATCAACGTGTTTTAATTTTGCAGTTTCATAGATTTGTGTCATTTTTTTAAAAACTCTGGCTCCGTTCACATTTAAAACACCCACTTTAAAAGTATCCATGGCTGAGATTTAAAAAAAAAAAAAAAAAAAAAAAATACAATTAAAACACCCATCATCACTGTTTGTAAGTTTTTTTAATCTAAAAACCTCCTGCTCAATGAGGCCAGACCCTCTTTGGCTCATATGTAATCTGTCTGAGGCAATAAAAACGAGTAAATCCGGAAAGTAATCCTCCACTTTTACTCCGTGTTGGTTTTTTGTTTGTTGGAGAAAAACTTTCAACATTTCAGCCGGGTACATTTTTGTTTTCTGGCTGTTGCTCAGAGCAAAACCAGGGATGTCGCTGCTGTCTGACACACACTCCTCTTCACTAAAACTGTCTTCTGCCTTGCTTCCTGACTGTCTAACTTTCCTCCCCAACTTTAC
>NC_041372.1:3990425-4135425 GCF_900634415.1 Cottoperca gobio | reverse complement strand
CCAGGTTGCTCCTGACAGAACCATCGATCCCAGCTTGCTGTTCCAAAGATTATGACTGTTCCAAGACTATGGGGCAGCAACTGTTGTATTTGATGGCTATAGTGCAGGTCCTTCGATAAAGGATAACACTCAGCAGAGACGAGGACAAACCAACAGGTATCCGACTGTGAACTTGACCGGTGAAACCGAATTTGACGGAAAGAGAGATGAATTCCTATCCATCGGCAGTAACAAGCAACAACTAATCATCTTAATAGGTGATCAGCTGAAGAAAGTGGGCTGCACAGTTATTCAGGCAGAAGGGGACGCTGATGTGGACATTGCAAAGATAGCAGTAAACAGCACAATTCTGCATTCCACCACACTAATCGGAGAGGACACGGAATAAGTTATGCACCCAACTATTATTGCTGCACTCCTTCACAGGATGTGATTCAACGTCTCGTGTGTATGGCGTTGGGAAGAAATCAGTCTTTCAAAAACTTGTGAAAGATGATCAAGTACTCAAATTGTGTGCAGATACATTCACTTCGAGAGGCGTGAGCCTCGCTGAAATAGAGAACCTTGGCAGCCAAGCAATGACCGTTATATTTGGTGGGGAGAGCACATGTTCTCTGGCAGCCATGCGTCACAGCATATTCAACAAAAATGTCGCTGCTGCTAAGTCTTTCGTTACACCTGAACGTCTTCCCCCAACGGAACCTGCCACCAAGTTTCATTGTCTCCGAGTTTACTACCAGGTCATGGTTTGGATGGGGATGGAGAGTAACCTTGATCCTCTGGACTGGGGCTGGGGACTTGAAGACAATCGATACGTACCCATCATGACTGCCATGAATGCTGCACCAGACAATCTTCTGAAAAGTATACACTGCAACTGCACCACAGCTTGTGGTACGCCCCGTTGCAGCTGCCGAAAGAATGGGCTTCCATGTACGTCTGCATGTGAATCGTGCCAAGTGACGTGTTGTGACAATACGTTAAATCAAGTCTCTGAGGAACTAGAGGACAGTGATGAGGACTGAAATGAGGCAGTGTAACGGACATAACATTACAGATGAAGTTTCACATTCAAAGATCATTGGCTTTCGAGATTATATATGGGCAATTTATTGATTTTACGCCTCTAATTTTTTGCCGCCATCTTGGATTTCAGGTTAAATACTTCCCAGATTTGAAATTAAATCACACCAGTGGATTGCCCACACCTTAAAACCATGGACTAGAACCAATAATTATGTTTCTATCACAAATATTGAAGAAGTTATAGCTGTTTTAGTGATTTTGAAGCTTGGCAGCGGCCATCTTAGAAATGACCCAGTTTTAACCCATTTCCGGAGGTCTGATTTTGGTAGACTTTTTTTCTGTTGATCAGTAGGAATGTAAACCACTGAGAAACCTTTTGTTGCAATTTGTTGTGGGTCAGGTGGTTGTTTGTCATAAATTGACCTGTCTATTATAGAATATGTTCAGCGTAAGCAGACACATTATCATCGGACAGTGTATTAGGGTCATTGTAGGCAGAAATTAAAATAAAAAATCCAAATTTTGTGACTATAATCTCAGAGACTTTTTTTCTGTTGATCAGTATATCCAGTAGGAATGAAAACCACTGAGAAACCTTTTGTTGCAATTTGTTGTGGGTCAGGTGGTATATCGACCTGTCTATAAAGAGCATTCATGGCTTTTTTGAAACAATCAACAACAGTACCAAAAGAAGGTTAACTAGTTTACTAGTTTACTATCTACGGTGAAGGGATATTCCAAGATTGGGTCGGTTTACACAAATTTAAAAAGTCTAAAAAGAAGACCCCCTTCCAGAAAATGTGTCTTTGTTTCTACAGCACAGAGCGGACTGCTCTTCTTGGAAACAGTCCTTGACCGTCTCACAGTCTTGCAGGTCGAACACTTAAAGGTCAGGAGTTGCTCCGGGTTGAGTTCACCAATGAAGAGGAGGTCAAAGTACTGCGTCCATCTGAGCCAGTTTATATTGTGAGTTTTCCTCTTCGTCACAATGCATTACTGTTTCTTAAAGCTTTAAAAGGCCTTGCTAGTACCTATACATTTGTTCTGAAGATGGTAATGTAACATTATATCTTTGCTAATATTCAGTTTGCTCATATTTACCAATATGTTTTGTGTTAGGCAAGAAATCTGTGTTTCACCCAGAAGTGAATTAATTCTAAAGGAGAAATGTTTCTGTACCATCATTTAGCGGTGTAAGCGGTCTACTGAAGCACAGACGACTTCACACACAGCATGCACACACACATCCACAGGGCCCAGAGTCACACACACACACACACACACACACACATCTACTCAATTGTAATGCAAGCTCTGGGTGAGATCCTTTTACATGAATATTTAAACATGTATATCTAGACATAAAAAGGAAACTAAAGTTCAGTGCAGATGTTGCAGACCTTATCTGTTCTTATGGACACAACTGATGTATGCATTACATGACGTAGCCCTAACATCACATACTACAGCATTAGTTTGTGCTCAAAGATCTACAGGAATACTGCAGTTATCACACATGTGGTTTACTTTGTGATTATGGGTTCTATCAGTTATGAAAGATTAATTGCTGAGATCTGAGCAGGCAGTAGCACGAAGCAACGAGCACAAGCGGTCAAACAATAACACTATCTCAAAACAAATCACAGGTTGGCCTGATTTAACTGTCTGTTGTAAACCATCGCGTGCCGAGTTCCTGGTTTGGCAGTAAAACATGGAGAGTGTTGAGAAGGTGATGATGTGACTCACCGCCGCACACAATTGGGTTTGAATAGACTTGTTGGATTTGTGTGTTTGTCCATATTTGTTTGTCAGGTGGAGGAAAGGTTCTTGTCTGAGTGAAGGTGCTCTGCATGTGTTTGTGTAAAGGTCTTAAAATGACGGGCACAGGTATGCGTTTTATTTTTCACGTATGGAAACGACCTTGGCGGAGGTATGTCCTCTACGAGTGGCCTTCTAGTTCCAAGATTTAATCCGTTTACAATATGAAACACCACCTATTGTGAAGAAGGCACAAAGCTACGTCATGGCTCAAACAACATCAAACACATAACAATTGGCTTCAAGGTATTAGCGTTTGACACAAACAAGCATATTGTGACAAATGTCATCCGTCTAGACAGAATCACCAAAACATAGTGACACCCCAAAACTGAGAAACACCGATGCCTTAAAGCCCCAACGTCCCATAACAATGGGATTAAACAGCATTAATACCCACGTTCAAAAACAACTCTCAAACCCTTATATCCCTTTCTAAAATCCTCTTCCTCCATTCAACCCAAAAACACTTCCCAAATAATCAGCTTAAGCGATAAGACCGGGGCTTTTTAATTTAGCTCACTATGAAAGACTTCATGTTCCTTTCAAGAAAATCACTGTTATAAGAGTTAGAAATGAAATGCAAATGTCAGATTTTCAATATCAGCTCCATTGTTTATACCATTCATCCTGTCACACTGTACTTTATCTTCTGCATGAAAGGTTTCATTGCCTTTTGCATGAATCAGCCACAACTTAGTCATACTGATAATAGCCTCTATATTTCATGTATTCCAACACTAGCATTGTAATCCATCTGAGCATATTTCCTTTTGTCTGGATCTTGAATAGTATCACATTAATCCTTCTTAATTGTATCTGTCGTTGGCTCAGATTGGATCAATGGGGTTGATTTAATTCACAGTGAGGGCAGTCAATACCTGTAACTAATGCTAATTTAGATGTAAACGATACCGTCCAAAAGAAACGTGCACAGTCAAGGTCATGTGGAGATAAAGGGCTGTTGATATGGAAGCAGGGCACTCGTGGACGGACAGGGAAACAACAGCACAAGCAATGCAAGTGGTCGTTGAGATGGTGAATAGGGTGGTGTAGTATGACCTGTGTCCTGTTCTGCAACACATCAGGGTTCATCGTTCCTGGCAGCATTTCCAACAAGGTGTAAATACAGGATGTGGTCTGTAATAGACGTTCGGCAGGAAGAGCCACAAGAGAACACCAGTCCCCACCCAGGACATTAAAACAGCACATTTTAAGGAGCTTTTGCAGGGTTTGCTCTCCTCATGTCATCATATTGGTTCTTAAATAGGCCATTTTCACACAAAAAAAGTCACATTTCACACTGAGATAATAAAAAAATAAAAATAAAGCTCATGGAAAACACTACTAACCCTAACCCTAACCCTACTAATTGGGTGGGTGTGAAAAATAACCCATACATGCGCTCCACACTACCATTACCGTCAGCTCCTCCCGGTTATGATTCCTTCAGAGCTCTCCTCCTCTCAAAACAATTTCATGTTTAAAATCATGTTTCTCGGACGCTGAACGTCTGCTCAGATTGTTTCTCTGATATCTTAACTTCCAGATGTAAAAAAAGATCGTAAAAATGTGGATAAAAAGTCATCAGGAAACACACAGTAACAGCTTTCGGGACACACTGTCGTATGATATATGCAAGAAGATTTAGATCTCCGTTGCAAATACGTTTAACCTTTAAAAATCTCAAAAACAGCACACTGGCCACACAGTAATTGAAATACTAAATTATTCTCACTACTCCAACAGCCAGTAGCCTGCCACCCACTTACACACACACTAATTGCCCAGCGAAGGCTCTCGGAGGACAGATGCTGGTACTGCTGGAACCGGCGGTCACTTTAATGGATTAGCTGGCAAGACAATAGCTAACACACACACCGTACTGCATTTGAAATAACCTAATCCATTCTGTTTGACAACAGTGGTGCAGGCTGAGGTAACTGATTGTGTGTGTGTGTGAGAGAGAGAGAAAGAGAGAGAGAGAGAGAGAATCCTCCAGCCACCAGCAGTGCAACCTTCTCTGACCGTAAAACACGAGTATAATCTCCAAGGAGAGGCCCCGAGTGTCCCGATCATAGGTCCTGATACACACTCCAACACACACACACACACGCGCACACACACACACACACACACACACACACACACACACACACACACACAGCTGGCTGCTCATGTGACACACTCCATACTACGGCGTGGGAACAAACCCTCCCGACAACAGACGGGAGAGTGCTAAGGAGGGTGTGTGTGTGTCTAAATGTGCGTCTGTGCATTTGTGTCCATTCGTTGGTCGCTCAGTCACCTACATGCGTTTGATCGTGCATCACTTCTGCTTGTGTGTGTGTGCGTGTGTGTGTGTGTGTGCGTGTGCGTGTGCGTGTTTCAAAGAGGACGACCGTTAACAATGATATCACTTCTGGCTCTATAAATCTCTTTCTACCTCCCACAGGGCGGAGGAGTGGTGGGAGTGAAGAGAAGAAAACCGGAGTGTCAGGAATGAAAGAGAAGTGTGTTTGGCGCCTGGGGGGTGATGGGGAGGAAGAGATGAAGAAAAAAGAAGACAAGAAAGAAGGGCCGCTGTTGGCATGGTGCAAGCATGTAAATCAAGGTTGGGAAGGACAGAAAGACTTTATTAAAAGGACAGAGATCAGAAGAGACGTCCTGTGATCTGTTCTCACTCTGAAGATCTCGCTCTTTGAAAACATCTTTGCAAGAAACGTTACTGCTGGAATTGTGTGTGACCATTATCTGCATCCCAGCCAGAATGGAACTAGTGGGATGTTGTTTTAGTGCCGTTTGTAAGAGTTGTAACGCGAAATAAGAAAATCCTCCTCGGACTGGTTTTGGACGGTGAAGATAAACAACATCTTTTGAAATCTTTTATTCTCTTTCCTTTTGTGTTCTGGTTCCTTACAGAGCTGGGCATCGTTCTTCTTCTGCGAATTAGCGAAGCTCTAACAACTAGCGCAGACGTACCCTTGAGCCAATTCCTCCTAAATGTTCAGTTCCCACACAACTCAACTGCATAAACTATGTGAGGATGGAAACATATTTATACCGTAATACGCAACAAAACTACTTGTTTAGGTTTAGTGAAAGATCAGGGTTTGAGTTACGTATGTATGTCAACGTTTCATTTTCTTTTCACAGCGGACTCCTGAGTGAAAGTCTACGTGGACTTTGATCAAAAACATCATTGTGATCATTCAAAAACAATGTCAAAATACGTTTCCCTGGAATGGTACTTGACTCTAAAGTTTTGTTGGGAATATCATTTTTGTAGACCAGGATGTTTTAACAAGCCGCACAGCCTGACAGTGCAGATATGAAAGTGTAGAAATGTGTGAATGTAAAGTCCTTGGTCATCTTGTCCTTTCTTTCCTTTTCATCTTCATCATTAGTCAAACGGCACACGGCACACGAAGCTCCCCAGGAAGTGGAGAAATTACATTTCCTTTAAACAGACCACACTGATCCCACACTCTCTCATCTCTACTCTTTCTCTCCTGCCCACCTCTTTCCCTTCTTTTCTTGCTCTCGGTCTTTCATGTACAGATCAGAGAAGCCTGCCACTTATCACAGGAGTCTAGAGAGGCTTTCAATAAAAGCTGGTGTTACATGCCTGATTTAACAGGGCACACACACAAAGACCCCTCTATCTCTCTGACTTTCCTCATCACATACCTGCGTATAGGATATCCCTCTTCCTTTATCCAACACGCTCTCTCCATACAGGAGTGAAGTCCCTCGCTCACAAACTCTCCCTCTCTTTTGCACACACACACACTTTGGCCTGCCTCGGCTCTTGTTCTCTCACAATGGGATTAGTGGTGTGAATCCTCCACTCCTTTTAAGTGGGCACACCAATCCACTTACACTAGACTCCGCTGAATACTAAAAAGAGTGGGAGAGGAGGGGAGGAGAAAGGAAGAGATGAGGAGAAAGGAGGGAAAGAGAAGAGAAGATGAAAAGACAAACTGAGCCGAGAAGAACGGAGCGAGGAGAGATGAAGAGGAGACCGAGGGAGCGGGAAGGAGCACGGGAGCAGAGGTCACAGGAAATTAATCTTGTTTGTGGGTTTTGAAATGACTAAACACTTTGTATATTATAAAATGTAACTCCACGAGGAAAATACAGGACGGACAGACGGAGGGAGGACAACAAGCAAGAACAAAGAAAGAGAAGGAGATTTATATCCAGAGGTGAGGCAATCACTGCATAACTCTAACAAGCACACACACACACAAGTGGACCTGTTGCCAGGGTGACAAGAGGCAGCGGAGGCCCCGCCCTCCCCCGCCGTGTTTCATACAGTGATGTCATCGGTTGCCGCCGGCTCCCAGAGGGCCCTTGGCCAATGGGACAAAGGCACCGGAGGGCGCAGCCTGTCCTTGTCGTTTCTTTAAATTCTTTTGACTCTTTCTCTCCCTTTCTTTCATCAGGTGCTCTCCCACCCGCCCTCTCGTTTTCTGTCCCGCTTTCTTTTTGACTTATTCAACTCAGTCAGCGGGCGGCTGCAGAAGCCTTTCACTGCTGAAGAGGAGTGAAGCTGATTAGACCTGCTGCGAGAATATTTCACAGCAGGAGAGGCTGCAGCGATTGTTCAAGTTCAGTAAAGGGAAGGCAATAGATACAAGTGTGCTTGTTCCCGTGGTACACCTCCCATTAGAGCATTTTTCATTTTTGAAAGCAGGTATTAATTAAAGGGGTAAAAGACAACCTTTCAACTTTCTCCCCCGAGCGTTTCCAAGTTCCAGCTGTTGGTGCCGCTGTTGCAAAGACAAGCGTACTGCTTTCTGTTCCTTATATTCAAATACATTTTATTGTAATTAATTCCCAACGCTGCTCAGAGTAATCTCAGTTGACTTCTGAGGCCTCTCCCTCTCCTCCTGGCCGTCTCTCCCGCGCTGCCAGCAACACAACCACAAAGCTTTATGCAGATGAATGGTTGATGATGTCGCCAATATATAAATAAAGGTCACCTGTCGACTTTCAGCACTTTGGAGCTAGTGCTAGCTACTTTCATTGGAAAAGAGTTGGCAACACGGCACAGGACACACTGCATTTTGTGCAGAAAACAAAAGCGCTAAACTCTCTATACCCTTTTTTGATTGCGTAACTCTTTTTGTGCAGTTAATGGAGCCATCATTTTCCCGGGTGATCGTACAGGACAAAATTGCATCGTGAAAGTGAAGCTCATCGGGAACCTAAATGCCGATGGTGTCATTATTCTATTGCCAGTACATTGTGCAATTTAATTGAGAATCAGAGTCTTTCCCCTCACCAGCAGCCCTTTGAGGCTCATAGAATACTTGAGTCATTAGAATACAAGCTCTGGGGACAATGAATGTCTGTACAAAATGTCATCACAATCCATGAAATTAAAATATCGCACTGCTCACGTGGCTGAAAAGAGAAGCTTGTACTGTTAGCCCATCGCTGACCTCTTGAGTTAAGGAAAAATCTGCCTACAAACCCGGAAACACTTCATATAAATTACAATGACAGTGATTTTTCATATTTAAGCCCTTGTCCATAAACTATTATACCGTGGATCACAACGTAACGTGATGCAAACCATGCTATCTACCAGTCAGTTCATCCCAATGGAAACATTTGAAACAATGTTTTCTTTGACTACTAAAGTCCTTGACAGTACGAGTGTTTTTTCTTGTGACCACCTCGAGTGTTTTCTCTCTGCCCTCCTCTGCAGGGATGGTTACTCGCTATTTGCTGTCAGAATGTGAAAACCTCACTTGTCAGGAGACATTTCCACTTTTACGTGCAGATCTTGCTCACAGAAAGAAAATACCTCGGTGTTATTTCTGCATCTATTGTTCTGAAAGAGGCTGTTTGACTTGTATTGTTCATAGCACTCTAATGGCTGTTGTGCTTTTAATTTTTCATGCATCCAAATGAGAGGAAAAGCTGATTATAATAGAAATGAACATCATTATTTTTAAGTGCCTCATCCATAAAGGCTTGTGCGCCCACTTCTCTATTATCCTGCTTTATTCTAATATGTTTTTCTACTTAGCTAAACCTTGTTTTATTCTCAGTCTTATGACTACCACCCCACTTTATACCACCTGACTTATTTTCTGTGTGTTCCTGCGAACGTTATCTCATTTCAGTGTGATGAGTTTCTCCTCTGTGCCATTATCTTGTGTTTCCGCCTTTCTTTGGTGCGAAGGGAGAACGAGTATTGTTGTGCTTTATTGTCCCTACAAGGACTCTTCACAGCGTATAAGGACATTCTACAGACCCACAGAGACTTGAGTAGATAAGAAACCATCATTTTAGGCTGTCCCTCCATTATGCAGCCCGATGTGTGCATGTGTGTGTGTATCAGGTCAGTGAATGGAGCCACCGGGGCGAGACTGATTGCTAATTACTGCGTTGGATGTTGGCGGCATGTGGAAAGAGGATGAGATAATAGGAGGAGCAGACAGCAGAGACAGTCAAAGGCCTGTACCTGGCACACACACACACACTCGAAACACACGTTTACACACCAGGTCTCCTGTTCAGCACATACACTGCAGTGCACATGCAATAGGAAATAACATAAAAACAGATTTTGTAAACTTTCTCGGTGCATTTGAAAGTTCAATGGGAAAGACAGAAAATTGGATTTAATTTTCAACAACATGACTCCCTTTTGCAAATGTGCAGTCCATTGTTGTGTAAGAGGACAAAGAGTTGCTTGTTGACCCCTTTGACAGACCCTAGAAACACTTTGCTCCTTGCTAAGTAGAGACAGGAAGCAGGTTCTGCCAGAGGAGACCCGGACAGGACCTTCTTCCTGTTTGTTGACAGAAGGTGGGGTGAAGTTGAGTTAATTCTCTTTGCTTGCTTCCCTGATACCAATCCTAGCCATAACAATGAGTGTGGGAAATGTAAAAACCGACAGCTGGTCAACCTGAAAGTACATCCTGTCAGAAAATGAAGGTACTGTTTTGGCTTGCTGGTTTTGTGGTCAGCTTTAAAGTGCTGCTAAAGAGATTAAAATGACTCAATTATGTGACTTAAGTGAATATCATGTCACATAAGCTGCCATGTTGTGGAGCTGGTGTAGCACCTATTAATGTCATTATTTCCTGAAAATGTAATAGAATCTGCACCCACTGATCGAAACTGTTTTAAATCCCAATAATGTAATAAAATGTACCGACTGACTGAACATTACACCGATAATGTGTGTAAGCTATTCTTTTCAAAACTGATTATGTAATAATGTAAAAGCATGCAAGTGTGCAATTATACAAATATTGTAATACTGTTAGTGTTAGTGCACTGAAAACACTGATTTTACACTGATTTCCTGTTTGGAAATGTAAACTCTAGGCTTCACTTTACAACAGATGGCAAGTGTTAAGTTGTTATCAGGCAAAGATGCAATAAACTAAAACCTGTATCAATAGGAAAGGAATTCGCCCATAAACACGCTGATTAGTCGTTGTGCCAGGATGGTGCATTAGACCAGAGTGGATCTGAGATCAGACACCATCAGAGGATGCAGGAGATGCAGGAGATGCAGAAGATGTAGGAGATGCAGGAGATGCAGGAGATGTAGGAGATGCAGGAAATGCAGGAGATGCAGGAGATGCAGAAGATGCAGGAGATGCAGGAGATGCAGGAGATGCAGGAGATGCAGAAGATGCAGGAGATGTCAGAGATGCAGAAGATGCAGGAGATGTCAGAGATGTAGGAGATGTAGGAGATGCAGGAGATGCAGGAGATGCAGAAGATGCAGGAGATGCAGGAGATGTAGGAGATGTAGGAGATGCAGGAAATGCAGGAGATGCAGGAGATGCAGGAGATGCAGAAGATGCAGGAGATGCAGGAGATGCAGGAGGTGCAGGAGATGTAGGAGATGCAGGAGATGCAGGATATGTAGGAGATGCAGGAGATGTAGGAGATGCAGGAAATGCAGGAGATGCAGAAGATGCAGGAGATGTCAGAGATGCAGGAGATGCAGGAGATGCAGGAGATGCAGGAGATGCAGAAGATGCAGGAGATGTCAGAGATGCAGAAGATGCAGGAGATGCAGGAGATGCAGAAGATGCAGGAGATGCAGGAGATGCAGGAGATGCAATAGATGCAGGAGATGCAGGAGATGCAGGAGATGCAGGAGATGCAGGAGATGGCTAGCGTTACAGAAACAAGCGATGACTGTTGATTCAATCTCAATGAAATGTTCAACATAATAAAGCTAATAAATGTAATACATTCCCAATAATGTAGTAATTAAATGATCAGCCAGGACATTTTGTTACATTATTATTCTTCAAGCTTTTACATTATTGGGTTTCATTACATTTTCAGGAAATGATTACATTATCGGGTGCTATAGCTGTGCACAATTATCCTAAAATAATGATAATAAAATGATAATGATTTTAAAGGGACTGAAGCAGCAATGTGGCAGGTACAAGCGCAAGATGTCAATTAATGTCATGCATTTGACTGGCAAGCAGGTACGAAAAATACAAGCCAGTGGCTCATGAAAGCTAAACCAGAAATGATTTAGAGTAACTAATGAATGCACAAGTTTTTCTATTGAAGAAAAGCTTAATTTTTTTCCCCTTCTCAATTAAATGATCCATTTGTGTATTCTGTATTCTGGATGCAAGTGAAAACAACGTGATTGTAGTATTTTTCCCTCTGAGCAGACTGCTATCAAGACATGAACATGTGAAAAGTAACTTTTCCTGCAAATGCGAATGTTTCACAAATCCACAAATCCTCACACACTGATCAAACTTGGCTGATAGAACGAGTGTGACTCCAGTGGATCACATTACCGATTAGAGCTTCTTACTGGAATTACATTTTGAAGAAGCTCCCCAACTTTATCAGTTTACAGTTTGGGAGATGCTCGACTGTGTAAATGAGATTAGAAAGTATTTAACATAATCCAAAAGATGTACATGGTTTTTTTTCTAGGTCATGTTAAATAGACAGACTTGCTTCAACACTGCAGGAAAGTACTGACATGCTGCAAACAGGATGCAGCCTGTCAGAATGAGACGAGGTTGATCAATGGATGGGAATGGACTGCATGTGCTTTAAACTGCACATGACGTACGTAAAGTTGCATGAACTGACGAAACATATTCAGTCCTATTCTGCCTCACGCATCATATGATCGCTTCTTAGCAGACAAACACGAGTATTCATAGTTTTGTGAAGTTAAGAAGAACACGGGGCTTATTGGAAGGTTTGAACTTGAAAGAAACACGAAAGACCACAGGACATGAAAACAACATCATATGACGGAGGAAGTGATTCAGGGCTGCGTCAGTATCTGGAGCGCATCGGAGTTCACTGCAGATAGCATGACTCGGAGGGAAACACTGACGTGAGAAAAGGAAAGGAACTCAATATTGAGGAAGGTCAGAAGTTTTTCATTTTAATAACGGAAACTACTGAACAACCTTTACGATGACGAGACGCCACCGAAGTCTTTAAACATAAAGCATTGTGACGATATCAACATGCAATAGTGTTGACGTTTAAAATGTAGTTTTAAAAATAAAACCTTTTGAAATATACTCAAAATACTTCCCTTCTAAAAAAGGACAGAAGATATTCCACTGTTAAAGTTAACAGTGACAACGACAACATGTCTTGGGAGAAAGATTGACTAAAAGTATAAAAAAAAAATCTTGACTAATATAAGATTAAAATGTCCAGACTTAGTACTAGAACCATGATTTGCAGTATAATAATAACAACGCATAATCATAATAATGATCAGTTATTTCTTCGTGGGCTCTTTGTGACACCAAGTAACATAAACACATAAACACAGACATAAGAAGCGCTTCAGTGCTGCAAAAACTTCTGTAAATAAATTTGGTTTCTCCATGTGGGTCCTGAACAGAACCAAACTACAGGTGTGAAAAAAAATCAACATTAGGAAGGATGTAAGCATATACCTGCCTTTTCTACAGTTATTGTACAGTGTCTATTGAAACACACACACACACACACACACACACACACACACACACACACACACACACACACACACACACACACACACACACACACACACACACACACACACACACACACACTAGTGCCGTCTTGTAATTAAGACAAAGTGCCCCATTAGTTCTACATTAATGACCGGAACAACTTCATGTCCAATCAAGTCATTTGGTCCACTGTTCATTTTTCGGTTTCCAAGGCAACGGACCTATTGAAGCACTCAGCGCTTGATTAACAGTGAAGAGTGTGCACCGTGATGTACTCCGATGTGACGCGATCCCTTCATTGTTAACTAAAAGAACACTCTGACATAAATAAACACAAAGAAGCTGCAACATATCGAACCTGCATCTCTTTCTCTGTCTCACTGTAACACACTTCGCTTTCAGCACATTGGTTTTTTGTACTATTCTGTTTCACACATTTATGAATAGAAACTCAGATAAGCCTTTATCCAACCTGGGTTTTCTTTTAGAAATCATGAAGTGCTCTGATATTATAAAAGAAATCTGCGAGTGAGGCGCGTTAGAGAGGAGAAACTAGCCTGTTGTTCTCTTCTTCCACTACTGGAGATCATGTGGATAATACCCTACAAAGTACAATGGAAGCATTTTGCAAATGCATTCAGTAAGAACATGGCAGATGCATTGAACAGAATAAACTAAAGAATGCCTCAAAGTGGGGGGACATACTAAAACACAAAGCTGGTCGTACTACACAAACTACTATGAGTGATGAGTGTGAATTCAGAAAGATTAAATCAGTCAGTCCTTATCTCTCCACACACACTCTACATATTTCAGTCCTAGCAGGGTTATTAAAACTGGCCAATTCGCATCAGCACCAAAGAGACGAAGGCATTCAGCTCTATCTATTTTGAGATGGCTCAGCGCGTAGCCCAGTTTTTCTCTTTAGATTGAGCAGTTTTTAGCCCAAAGCAATTAGGCAAACTCACTAGCCCTGTCAGCGAATGCATTGAATGCATTCAGAAATAAACCGCTGGGCAGATTCTCTCCCTTCCTGTCTCCATTCAACACGTCTTTTCCTTCTTCTTCCTTCATTTGCTTTTTCCTCTTTTCAGGAAATGACAGGAAGACTGATTGACTGGTGAAATCTGCCTGTTGGCCCCCTCACACACACACACACACACAAAATTCAAATTCATCATTCATGTTTCATATGAGTAGTGCCGTATGGAGAGCCCAATTTCCATGACAACAGGTCTGAGGATTAGGGTGAAGAACTGTCACACCAGAGCTCCTTGATTCAGAAGAGCACTTAAGAGTGAAGGGAAGGAGCAGAGGACGGGGTGGAGAAGGAGCAGAGGACAGGTGGAGAAGGAGCAGAGGACAGGTGGAGAAGGAGCAGAGGACAGGTGGAGAAGGAGCAGAGGACGGGGTGGAGAAGGAGCAGAGGACGGGGTGGAGAAGGAGCAGAGGACAGGTGGAGAAGGAGCAGAGGACAGGTGGAGAAGGAGCAGAGGACGGGGTGGAGAAGGAGCAGAGGACGGGGTGGAGAAGGAGCAGAGGACAGGGGTGGAGAAGGAGCAGAGGACAGGTGGAGAAGGAGCAGAGGACGGGGTGGAGAAGGAGCAGAGGACGGGGTGGAAAAGGAGCAGAGGACGGGGTGGAGAAGGAGCAGAGGACAGGTGGAGAAGGAGCAGAGGACAGGTGGAGAAGGAGCAGAGGACAGGGGTGGAGAAGGAGCAGAGGACAGGGGTGGAGAAGGAGCAGAGGACGGGGTGGAGAAGGAGCAGAGGACGGGGTGGAGAAGGAGCAGAGGATGGGGGGAGAAGGAGCAGAGGACGGGGTGGAGAAGGAGCAGAGGACAGGGGTGGAGAAGGAGAAGAGGACGGGGGTGGAGAAGGAGCGGAGGACAGGTGGAGAAGGAGCAGAGGACAGGTGGAGAAGGAGCAGAGGACGGGGTGGAGAAGGAGCAGAGGACAGGTGGAGAAGGAGCAGAGGACAGGTGGAGAAGGAGCAGAGGACAGGGGTGGAGAAGGAGCAGAGGACGGGGTGGAGAAGGAGCAGAGGATGGGGGGAGAAGGAGCAGAGGACAGGGGGAGAAGGAGCAGAGGACAGGGGGAGAAGGAGCAGAGGACAGGGGTGGAGAAGGAGCAGAGGACGGGGTGGAGAAGGAGCAGAGGACAGGTGGAGAAGGAGCAGAGGACAGGTGGAGAAGGAGCAGAGGACGGGGTGGAGAAGGAGCAGAGGACGGGGTGGAGAAGGAGCAGAGGACAGGGGTGGAGAAGGAGCAGAGGACAGGTGGAGAAGGAGCAGAGGACGGGGTGGAGAAGGAGCAGAGGACGGGGTGGAAAAGGAGCAGAGGACGGGGTGGAGAAGGAGCAGAGGACAGGTGGAGAAGGAGCAGAGGACAGGGGTGGAGAAGGAGCAGAGGACAGGGGTGGAGAAGGAGCAGAGGACGGGGTGGAGAAGGAGCAGAGGACGGGGTGGAGAAGGAGCAGAGGATGGGGGGAGAAGGAGCAGAGGACGGGGTGGAGAAGGAGCAGAGGACAGGGGTGGAGAAGGAGAAGAGGACGGGGGTGGAGAAGGAGCGGAGGACAGGTGGAGAAGGAGCAGAGGACAGGTGGAGAAGGAGCAGAGGACAGGTGGAGAAGGAGCAGAGGACAGGTGGAGAAGGAGCAGAGGACAGGGGTGGAGAAGGAGCAGAGGATGGGGGGGAGAAGAAGGAGCAGAGGACGGGGTGGAGAAGGAAGCAGAGGACAGGGGGAGAAGGAGCAGTGGATGGGGTGGAGAAGGAGCAGTGGACGGGGTGGAGGAAGGAGCAGAGGACAGGGGGGAGAAGGAGCAGAGGACGGGGTGGAGAAGGAGCAGAGGATAGGGGTGGAGAAGGAGCAGAGGACGGGGTGGAGAAGGAGCAGAGGACAGGGTGGAGAAGGAGCAGAGGACTAGGTGGAGAAGGAGCAGAGGACGGGGTGGAGAAGGAGCAGAGGACGGGGTGGAGAAGGAGCAGAGGACAGGGGGAGAAGGAGCAGAGGACGGGTGGAGAAGGAGCAGAGGACAGGTGGAGAAGGAGCAGAGGACGGGGTGGAGAAGGAGCAGAGGACGGGGTGGAGAAGGAGCAGAGGACAGGTGGAGAAGGAGCAGAGGACGAGGAGCAGAGGACGGGGTGGAGAAGGAGCAGAGGACAGGTGGAGAAGGAGCAGAGGACGGGGTGGAGAAGGAGCAGAGGACAGGTGGAGAAGGAGCAGAGGACAGGTGGAGAAGGAGCAGAGGACAGGGGAATGAGGAATTTGGGTCGGTTGGAAGGATCAAGGGAGAAACAGAGGAATGTGTTTGTACACAAATTACAGTTCATGATGTGATTTATATTTCTCTTATTATTCAAATTTGTGTCGATTTTGTACCTTAAAGCTGATTGTGATGAACCTTTAACTACGGTACTTTAAAGATCCCCTCCAGACATGTTAAGACATGAAAACACTACAGTATACTGTAGGACTCTTTGAATAATCATTTTGGTATAATATTGTTTTTCCAGATTTAAGGTGAACGCAGAGAAACCTTTTCCTGCAAACGCATGTAAAAACAGATCACAACAATTTAATACTGAAGCAACTTTTTAACATTGGTTTAAGTTTGAACTTGTAACATGTGGCAGCAGTATTGCTTATATCCTAAAAAGAACTGAGGCATGTCGGTGGAAGAGGAAGAAGGAAAACACTCTGCCTCACAACATAAAATGCCCACGACGAAGTCTCAGCCGCAGAAGTCATCTTAAGGATGCTACGTAAACCTGGAGGCAGGTTAAAGGAACCTTGACATTTTAAATGATAGTTTATTTTTGCTTCACCTAATCTTTCTATGACAGAACGACCACCTCCCAAAAATACTATATTCACTTTTCAAGGAGCCGCTAGGAAAAGCAAAATCATGTTGCATGTTGTTTCTGCGATGGCAGCTTGTCTCTTTTCTAAAGTTTATAACAAGCTTTATATATCTTTTGAAACCAGGCAAAAAAAGCCTTTATGTGTTAATTTTATTTTTACATATTCAAGAGAATCTGAGCGGCACCTGATACCTCTATTGCTGCGTGGAAGTGATTCCTTTAGTTACGCACAAATCTTCAACACCTCCCTCCAATTAGCTCTACCTGAGCTAGATGTTCATCTCCAAACATCTGCTGCTTTTCAATGGATCTAATGAATACACCACTTTTATTCTGCTGCAAAGCTGTGCTAACTATGTCAGTGTACTGTAACCTACATCCGGTTCAAACATTGTACTGGAGGCATTTAAAAAACCCACATCTACCAGAAAAGACGGGAACTAAAGAAAACATTTTGCTCCCATGAGTAGTGCTGTGACACTTTACAAAACATGTACAATATATCAGTTCATTTCCCAGGAAACCTAAACTGCACATGGGAGACACTGTTGTTATTGATGATTTTAAGATGCTTTATGAGTCACACATTAGATTTGATGCAAAAGCGCACTTTAAATCTATAAATTATGATCAACAAGAAATCCAAAGAGTCGTGAATATGTAAACAAGGACCCCCCCACAGGACCGGATCATCATACAGCCCAGAGGACGACAGCGAGCTGAAGGGAGCACGGAGAGAGCGGCGACATCATACTAAGTACATTTACTCAAGTTCCTTAAGTATAAATACAAGGTACTTGTTCTTTAATTCAGTACTTACATTTTATGCTAATCTGCTACTCCACTACATCTCAGAGGGAAATATTTGACTTTTTATTCCTCTACATTTGTCTGACAGCTTCAGTTACTTTTCAGATTACAATTTATCTTTCCTTTCCTGTCAGTGAAAACCATGCATCTCCAGATGTGTTGATTTTGAAGGATCAATTGTTCCTTTATGTGTTGAGAAGATTCTCCTCCTCCTTCAGCTGAATAAAGTGTTTAAAAAGCCTCTTGGATCAGCTGGATGATGCATCGTCACAAAGCTGAAAACTGTTCTTCTGAGAAACTCATGACAAGTTGGCTTTTTAGAGACACGTGGTTCTAACAGGACAGAGATACAAACATGTGATGATCTGATAGAATCTGATGTGTTGTGTAGATTAAACTACCAACAGGATGTAAAGGAGGTCAAATGAGCTGAACCTCAAACATGTACAGCAGTAAAATGCAACACTAATGCAGCAGTCATGTTAATCCATACTTCTTCCAGCACTGAACAACAGTGATACCTACAGTACTTCTGCTGCAACCTTTGTCCCTATACAAGGAAACGAAGAAAACACACAAGCTTAAAGTCATTAACATGTCAGAACACCACAGCTGGCACAATCTATCGTCTATGCTGAATGTGGGATAGATATTCATGGGAACAAAGAGCAACAACAGAAGGGATTGTTGGAGAGTCACGTGACACATCTGCAGATCCGATGACACCATGTAGTGCTGTAACTGTTACTGTACAGGACCTTCCCTCTATACTGTCTCTCTGCAGAGATAAGAAGGAAGTGCTTCCTGACATCTCAACATCACACATACAGTACAGTATGGCGAGAGCACACAAAGAAGACCTATGTCCTCTTGTGTCTCCACTAACAGCGTGAGAGTCTGCCTTGTTAGGGCCCATTTCAACACGTGCTGAAAGATGGTATTCTGAGTTTAAAACATGGTTTTGTACTTATTTTTTTCCCCCCAAGGTGTGTACTAGATCAGCCACTGTGGTAACAATTTGCTGGTATCGGGCAGCGTCGACTTCAGACTTACAGCGTATGACCAAGGAGACAGTTACAGGACAGTACTACACATTTACATCTAGAGGGCCAATAGAGAGACGTAGAATATCTTCCTCAGGAACATAATATTAGATTTCCTTTATGTTGTTTGCCGTTTGTAACATATGGTTAACGTTGTGAAACAGAATTACTTGGTTATGTTTAGGACATTTGTTATATTGTTATCTACGCAACTATATGTGCCACTAATGGTCGCCACCATAAGCTGCTTGCACAGACGACCTATACAGATGTATGTTCAGTGAGTGCGGCTTGTTTCATACAGATGTTCTGTTGCGCTTATTGAGGGGGATGAGATCTTCAACATACTGCAAATGCAATAAGCTTAAAAGGCCCCACATCAGCAGTCCAGTTACATAACGGGGATGTAATAAGTCATAAGGATATAATAAAGAAATGAGATCATGAGATATACACCTGACCTAACCAGAATGACGTCATCTCACTCACAGCATTAGCCCTAAAGATGAGGACGTTCAGTCACAGATGAGTCCTCCATGTTCACGAGGACTCTCTGCGCAGTTTCTCCTCCAGAGAACATCACTCCTGCTCATGTGGTACATTAGTAACACTGACTTATTGATGAGGCTGCAGTCACAAGACCATCAGGAGCTTCTGTTTTTGGGAGACAGTTTGTTTCTTCAACCATTTTCTCACGCAGCTGATGCAAAACCCCCGATGAGCTCACAGCTCAGATGAAACACCAGTGAAGCTACGATCACACAGGAAACAGACCTTTTGAGGGTGCTGTGGGGCAGTCTGAGAGAGAACGTGTGTGAGATCATGTGTCAGTTTCAAATTCTAAGCAAATATAAGGGAGTGGCATCAACCTTTACCCCCCCCCCCCCCCTTCCTTCTCTGCCTGGCAGCAGACCAGCTAAAGCTCTCCATCCATCATCTCATTAGAGAGGGAAATGTCTCCAGGCTTTCAATAACAAATTAGATTGCCAATTGATATGTAATGGCTGATTACATTGAGCAGTACTTGAATGGTATCAGTTTCACGCTGAATTAGCCGAGCGGAGAGCTGCAGAATTCATTTCTCTTGCAGATGTCCTTCAGCAGCTAAAGTACTTTGTATAAAAGAAAGAAAGAATCGATATTAGTATTTGGAGTTGTGTTTAAATTCAGCTGATGAATGTTGAGTCGATATTTATTCAGTATCATTTGTATCCAGAACTTCTCCTCCCTAACACTTTTAAATTCATAAAACAGCAAAGCAGCAGGTCATACTTTAGGCTATAAAGACTGTTATCTGATGCTCTTTGTTAAGGAACACAGGGTCCAGAACACAGGAAGCAGAACTCCCCTTTAGACCATTAAGTCATAAAGGGATCTGCACCGTCCTTTACTGTAAAGCACTCCATCAAGGTAACTGTGGACTCTAATAGCAGGAAACACAAAAACCACAGTAAACAGGTTTGTGCTGTCGTGTACACGAGCACACACACACACACACACACACACACACACACACACCACACAGCTAAAAATTAAGTCATTTTCCCACCCAGATTAGTACAAACACACAGAAACTTCCTAGAGCTACAATTCCCATAGTACTCATCGTTACACTACGACACAAACAGATCCAGTTACAGTACGATCGGCTCTGAACTGTGCTTTGTCGTGGATAAAAGAACAGAGTGACTGTCCTTATTTGTACTTCTGATCTCCAGCAGATTGCAAATGAAGTCTACTTTGATTGAACATTTTCATTTCTCAGTAAGCAGTTCAAACTAAATCTTCACGGTTGCCACCAGGTATAAAGCTTGGAATATTTTTAAAGAGAGGAAAATGCAATTGCATTAAAATAATTTGCAGAGGAGATAGCAATGATGGCCTCTGATTAAATTGTTCGTGAAGCGATGCTCCTCAGAGCTGCCAGCAGCGATAATATATGACTTCAAATATGTGCACTTAAATGTAAGAATTCCAAACAAGGCATTCGAGTTCAGGTGAAACAGATCCTGTAAGTCATTATAATGAGTAACTTTCTCAAAATAATGACTTAGTATCTCAGAATCATCTTTACTTTGAGAAAGATTCTCATTATTTTCAGATATAAGTCATTATTTTTGAGAAAGTTGACTTACAAAATCTTTGTTTTTAGTAACAACGGCTCAGTTTTCTTCTGGTATTTTTTCTTTTACTGGCTGAAATGAGCTTCCAGGCAGACAAAGCATTTTTTCCTGAGGGTAAATGCCTTCAAGTGGTTTACGTTAATCCCATTTTTGGCATGTTTACAATTGTGTTTTACATGCCAGGTAGAAATGAGATACTCTAAAGTGGCAATATGCAGCTTCCTGCTGTGCATTTCTGGCTGATGTCTTCATCAGAGCTGCTCTACCTCCTCTATGCAGGATTCAGAATTGTAAACACTTCTCTCGTCTCGTCCTTAAGGAATAAAACTTAGTTTCAAAATAACAAAAATAAAGAATCTCTGAACCCGCTCTGTGAGAGTCGATATCCCCCGTCTACACAACCAAGCAAGCAGATCCCTGCAGTAGTTCGGTGGAAGCCCCCCCGCTGTTATGTAAAGACAGATGCATGAGAGGTGTGCGTAGCTAATACTATGAACCATCCATGTTCACTTCTAAACCAGCTTGTAGCAGGATGCACAACATTGTAGGGTCCAGTTAACAAGCCTTTTAGTTTAATAATATTGTTTCTTCAAACATATGTAACTCTGAACACATACTTCTTGTTTAAGCAATAGTTTGAACCTTTGGGAAATACAATTATTTGCTTTCTTGCCAATGGAGTAGTGATACCATCCTCATGTCTGTACAGTAAATATGAAGCTAATGTCTGCCGCCGGTTAGCTTAGCTTAGCACAAAGACTGGAAACTGTCTATTTGCTGTCTGTCGTTAGCTCCATGTAAAGGTCATCTTTTTAAACTTTAACACAAAATGTTTACTTATTTCCTGAAGACATAATTGTGTCTTGTAAGATATAAATACAGGCATGTATTAGGGATGGGGATTAATGCTGTGAGTTTAAAACAACACAGATGTAGTATAAGTGAGTAGCACATAAAATAATGAGATTGCTCCATTGTCTGCAGCTCATTAAAAATAGTTGTGAAAGCAAGTTTCTTCCTTCTATCTGCTTCCATCTGACCCTCCTCCAGTAAAACTGCTCGGATGTACTGCAGGGATTTTCTAATTTCATGCTCCGGTTCCCATTTTAGGGAATTAAACAAAAATTTCTCAAGGCAGAAAACATCTTAACACAACCGACTTAACATTCATTTAACCTCAATCACACAGTAAATAAAACTAAGCCCAAAAGTTACAGTCAAGATGGTGCAAGAATCACACTGGACTGGAAAAAAAAAAGCAACTAGTGTGCAAAATAAGTGGTGAAACTACTGGGCAAACTTTCCCCCAATCCCCCTGAGGAAATCAAAAAGGCATAGCGGATTAGAACACTGTCGCAAAGCTCCTATTGACCTAGAAGTATGTGTGTTCATCACAACTAAATCAGGAAGCACGTGTGTGTTTTACTATGTGCGTGTGTGAGTTTGTAAGTGTGTGTCTGTGCGTAACAGCGATTAAGCTCCAATCATATCGGTGCACCTAATCCTTTTACATGGGCCTTCACATTTGAGACTCAAAGCTCAACATCCGTGTAAGTGGAAGATTCTCGTACTGAAATCTATGCATTGCAGTGTTAATCTTATGCACAGCATGTACATTACAGCTCAAATCAGAGCTTCAAGCACTGACAGGCAGGTGGGACGTATATGAGGAGTAAGAAGAGAGTGAATAGTGACAGTGAGAGCAGGGACCAGGTGGTAAGGCTGCAACTAACGGTTATAAAATGTCAGAAAATAGTGAACAATGATCATCCCAGTTTATCAAAGTCCCAAGGGATGTCTTTAAATGTCTTGTTTTGTCAGTCCAACACCCACAAATATCAGAAGCAGAAAATCTCCACATTTCATATCAGGTGGACATGATGAACAGTTTGAGCAGGGAGGAAGGGAGGAAAGAAGGAGCATTTCCAGTGCTCAGATTTGGGGAAGAAAACTTGCAGCCATCGCCCAACCGGCAACATTAAACCTTGATCATCTGGTGACACACACACACATACAGGCTGTGCTTTCAAGTCAGGAGGACTTCCACCGGGCATATATTTATCTGGAAATGATTTCACCAGGTACACGGAGTTGGCAGAAGTTATTTTTTCTATTTCACATAAACACACACAAACCGTATCTTATCTCCAATGGGCAGATGTGCATGTTCCACGTCTCTTCATGTCAACCTCATGCACCCTGACAAAGTGACATGCTGTGTGTGTGAAGAGAGAGAGAGAGAGAGAGAGAGAGAGAGAGAGAGAGAGAGAGAGAGAGAGAGACAGACAGACAGACAAACGTGATTTCACAACGCAGTATTCACCAAAGCCTCCTACACAGACCACAGCACTTTATAAAACCCCTTCATACATCACATACACCTTCATCAGAAATCATTTCCCATCGACAATTCCTTTATTGTACCTCCATGGCTTGGAAGGCACACACGCACACGCACACGCACACACACACACACACACACACACACACACAGCCAGCCAGCCAGCCAGCACAGCCAGCCAGAAAGCATTTGATCGAGCAGACCGACCGTCAGGAACAAATTTCCATATCACTCCATTCTGTCCCTGCAGGTTCCTGCACTTCTTGGCCTCTCATTCATCTTTTTCTCTATCAATAATTTTTGATGAATAAACACATGGAAGGAGGAGAGGACAAGATGCTAAAGTTTTGAAACGTAGTCATTTCTAACAATTTACGTAGATTTCTTTCCCTTTCTATCATCAGCAGAGTAGTAGGATGCAGGGGGATGGGGTTGTTTGTCTCTCTGCAGGTGCTCAAGAACTTCTTGAGGATACTACATCTTGAAAACATTGTTTTTTTTAACCTGAATGATTATTATTAACAGTATGTATTATTCCATTATCTCATCAATCAATAAATTGCTCATTTGGTCTGTACAATGTCAGAAAATAGTGAAAAATGTCCCACACAAGTTTTAGGTGACGTCTTCAAATTGCTTAGCAACAGTCAAAAAACTAAATATCCGTAAGGGTTTTCTGATGTAAGACAAGGAAAAGCAGCAACATCTCACATCTAAGAAGCTGCATGAATGATTGGCTGCTATGCTTGAAAGTTGACTTTAAGGATTAATCAATTATCAAATAGTTGCAGATTTAATGTCTCAATCGTTTAAACGATTAGTTTCTGATATTCAAAGAAAAATGCTAAATGTATGTAGATGTATACTGTATATATAATAATAAATTACTTTACCTTCAAGTCAGCCTGATGCAATAACAGTTCTGCCCTCTGGACATACCCTGAAAATTCACAAAACAACTGTGTTTTTATTCAGCACTAATCTATTAAAGGAAACAGGAAATCAGAATGAGCTTTAATGGCCAAGTACGTGTCTATATATGATAGACAGATAGACAGACAGAGATATATGTCTGTCTGTCTATCTGTCTATCATATATATATATGACAGATAGATAGACAGACAGACAGACAGACAGACAGATATATATATATATATATATATATAGATATATATATATATATATATATATATATATATATATATATATATATATATCTGTCTGTCTATCTGTCTATCATATATATATATGACAGATAGATAGACAGACAGACAGACAGACAGACAGATATATATATATATATATATATATCTGTCTGTCTATCTGTCTATCATATATATATATATGACAGATAGACAGACAGACAGATACATAGATAGATAGATTGATATATATATATATATGTATTTTCAAGGTATTGAGTAGTTCAACTTACCGATACAGTATTCAGCTTTACGTCTGTATGATGGTCCTCGCGCCACGACCGGGACAGAAGTTGCTCGCGACTTTATTTGTTTACAGCTAGTTATCCCAGTGGTAGACTTAGCTAGCATTAGCGTGCTATCTGGAAAGCTATTAGAAAGCTATTCATCTAGTTAGCAGATAACGTTTATTGTTTTTCTGGCCAAATCTCTCCGTGGGTACTTTCAAGATTATTCCCTTTTTACTGCGTTTCTTTAACGTTAACTACTCCAGCAGACACCGGCTAATCTAGCTAAGGTAGGCTAACGATAAAAGTTAGCTAATGTTTGCTAAACTCACCTAACATCTGATGACGTTGATCTAATCTGATCTGACGGTATATATGTAATACTTAACTTTTGACAGATAGAGTTATAAGTATTTCTTTCCACTAGTCGAAAGAATTAAATTCTGACAGCTCTTCATCCACTTTGATGTTAACCTCTTTCATTGTTAGCCGCTCTGCTTGCTTTACTTTACACACACTGTCAATTTAAACGTGATGCTTATACATTTGGTTCAATACACAGTATGCACACACATTTACTGTTGATTATTTGATTCACACACATAAATACAAATCATAAGGAAGAAATTGCGAAGTGTGTTCACATATAATTAAGTGTAGAAGGATAGTTTTAAAAAGATGCAGATAAATGGTATTAATTTATGTATTTATAGTATGATCAACAGTTTCTAAGAGTGGTAGAGTGGTTTCTATGTTAAATAACTTGGAGAGATGTGGAAAAAAACACCACTGGATGTTTTATACAAAGTAAGATGAACATTCATATCCTGTTTAGTTGGATCATGACTGTAATTATAGTACAGGGAAATATAACCGCTTTTGTAATATTGTCTCTGTGATAGAAATTCAGCAGAAGAGACACCAACCCAATACAGGTGTGGCGAACAGAAGCTTTATTATTCAGGTACTATACTGAATCCGGTTTATTTATGTGTAGAGTAGAGTAAAAGATGATGCAGTATCAAAGGTGTGAGCTGGGGGGTGAAGACAAGTGGAGAAGTGAGTCAAAAAGGCAGAAGATCAAACGGCACACACACTTTCACACAATATGCCCTTTATTACCGGTAAAATAGCCGTTCTCTGTGAACATCAGAACAGGGTTTCAGGACAGTGGATTTAAGAGCTCGCTCAGAGTTTAGCTTTTGATCGGAAGGGATTAGTTCTGTCACTAGATAAGAGCAGTCCAAGTCTCCAGGTGTTTTTCATAAGACATGTTATTTACGCATATATTTTGAGTTTAAATCTGGCATGATGCTGTTGGTACGTCAGTCTTTGCTCACAGACTGTGGGCATCAGCAGGCCTGTATAACTGTTTGTGTGATGTGTTTAAACCCTGTGACAGGCACATGATGTAAGGCAGGCCCAGTGGCAGATTCATAGCAACATGATGACAGAAAGTTGAAATAGCCCATCCTCCTTTAAATTAATTCTTTACTCAAATATGAAAGGGAACTTGTAAACAAAGTTGGCCTCTGTAAGCCCTTTGAAATGTCATTCATACCCAAACCTTGGACAATTAAAACATTTTGATGTGCAAAGACGCCTCCCTGTTGTAAAGCAGTTGAGCTAGGAATAAGTAAACAAATAATTAGTTATGTTTATTGGATTAGAGTTCTAAGAACTGTTTCTCTTTAAGATAAGTCTGGGACTGCAAGTAATAATTTTTTTCATTATCAATGAATCTGTTTTATTTTTTATTTTATTTTATATAAGGTCAAATTACATATTTTGTCTAACCAACAGTCCAAAAATATTCAATTAGAAATGCAAATCCTCATATTTGAGAAGCAGCAGTCACTAAATGTTTGGCATTTCTGGTTGATCTTTTTCTTTTGTCAGTTGACTAATTGCTTAATCATTTTATGATTCCAGTTTGTTTTCTGTGTATTAGTATACTGGTCTGCTCATTTGGTCCTCTGCACAAGTTGAGAAATGATAAAAAGCCCCAAAGGTGGAAGGTGTGGACATGAAATGACTAATTGTACTGGTGTGAGTCAGAATAGCTCATTGATGTTGCTAAATAAGGAGTTTCCCTTCAGTAATGATGATGCTGGTGATTGAACACAGAGAAGCGGATTCACACAGACATACATTCATAATGACAGGGTGATGGACTCAGTGAAGCGTGAGGGGTTTTCCCCGCTCCGTCCCTCTGGCCACATCTTCCTTCCTGCATGACTGACTTCACAGCCACACAAACAGGCCGTTTCCATCTGATGATGCTTGTGAAGCTGTAAGAATGCAGATTCATATGGATACATTAGGTAGAAGGTTTATAAAAGACGTGTCTTTAAAAACTTAATAGATTATTTTTTCCTAAAAATGGATTTGAAACCAAATCTAGATTTGTGTTAATGATGCTCATTCACTGAGCTACAGATGTGAATATTAACTAGTGTACTATTATTGATATAACATAATACTACCTCCAGTGCTCTGCATATGCTCCATTCTTTCCACCTTGTTATTCTTTCTGCTGCTGTAATGACCCATTTTTCCCCACAGGGATCATTAGTTTCTGTTTCTGTTATAGTCTAATCCTTGCATCATCACAGTGTAAGACTTTTGACAGCACTACTGCCAGGGTTTATCATTTAGTTGCAATGTCCTTAATAGTTCAGATGCTATGAACAACGAGTTAACAATCTTTATTCGTTTACCCCAAAGTTAGAACCTTCTGTGCATAATAAAATATAATAAACTCTGAGGGAACATGACCACGTTTCTGCACCCGGGATGGCAAAAATATGTTGTCTGCTTTGCATATGCCTAATGGCGTCGCTCTACTATAACTTTCTGGTCTCCAAACGGATCCTCAAAGTTTAAATGAAATGAAACGGCTGCCTTTCAGTCATTATTGCACAAAAACCTAATTTAGTAGTTACTTTAGCCTCCTCAGAAGTCAGGAAAAGCCCCGAGTTATGTGAAAACAGAACCATTTATAACCTAGATTCTTACATAATTCTCCATCTTCATCATATCCTATTTATTCGTGTTCTATTTACAATGTTGTTGACGGCATGGGCTGATTATCATTACAGGGTTTGTAATTATGTCTATGTTTTTTGGTCATTTTGGTAATTACTTGGTCTCCTAGATTAGAGAGATTTGCTGCTCGATGAGGGGGGGGGCTGCGTTGTTACATGCAAAATTAGGACTTGATGTCAATTTCAGCTCAAAACATGACATGTAAAAGGAAACCTTGGATGCAGAATAGATCATGAACATCATCGCTTTTTTTAGATGCATAATTGTCTGTTGTCTTAAATGTCAGTGCCAAAGACAAATTTCCATTTTATGCAAATCTAATGAACAATGAA
Source organism: Cottoperca gobio (assembly GCF_900634415.1). Lineage (NCBI taxonomy): Eukaryota > Metazoa > Chordata > Actinopteri > Perciformes > Bovichtidae > Cottoperca > Cottoperca gobio. The sequence goes on along the minus strand of NC_041372.1, from coordinate 4,107,600 downwards.
GTAATCTGAATCATTGGGATGAAATGTTTTCTCTTCCTTCTCTTCTTTGTTGTTGAACGCTGTAGTATATTGTGTGTGTTGCGTTTAGATGTCCATGGACAGCAGAAAGAGGCCAGCGGGTTTCTCCAACTCTGGGAACCTGGTTTACTGGTCCTCCTCGTTTCCGCGGCAACCAGCCAGGGTCCTGATCGTGGAGGCGCTGCCACCCTGGTGGTCCCAAACCTGCGCGGTGCTCTGTGACGCTCTGGAGAACTTCCTGTCCCTGGCCTGTAGTCTGGATGGACCCTGTCGGATACCGCTGCTCAGCCTGTACGCTGTCAGCAGGCAGCAGGAATGTCTACTGCCCCTTGTGGTGAGATGAAGTGTTCTTATTGCGTTTTCTTGTTCCTCCTCTCGCACCCCTCTCCCTCTTTGATGCTTTCTGTCACCCACGTTATTCCTTGTTCTTCTGTCCCTCTCTATTTGTAGCAGGTTGGTGGTAACCTGGCGCGGCTGCGTTCCTGTGTCGAGGAGCTGAGGACTATTCCAGGTGAAGGTTGTGTCAGAGGAGCAGCCAGAGGAGGCGAGCTGCTGCGTCAGGCAGTGCTTGACAGTCTGCAGCAGTTTAAACAGTACATCAGACACACCAACACTGGCAGCCAGGCCAGCAACAATATATCTGTGGAGGTGAGCAGAGATACACCCTCTATATGCACAACAAGAAAACTATTTATTTTCTATAATCACACATTGTTGGTAAGTCATTTTATGTCTGAAAGCTGTACTTCATCACTTCAGTGTACCGCTTTAACTCTGACCATGAACCCATGACCTCATACAGGCAAAGCATGCGCTCTACCACTGAGCTACATCCCCTCACTTTCCATTAAAAAACAAGCTTGACTCTGTTGCAGACGACATTTTGACCGCCATAGAAAACTCTGGTCTCATATCAAACCAGAATATCTGCAGATTAATTCCATGCCCGATATGTTATGATCCACTAAAGTTAGGCACGATCAAACTGAATAATCTCCCTTTATGTTCTTCACCACGATCTGTAAGGAAGCAGGGAGGGGCAGTTAGGCAAATCCTCTCTCTAGACCTCCTCTTTTGTAGTTAGTCACAGGGGATTCAAATCCTTCAACAATGAGGCAAAGTGATCAACTTCTGAATCCTTGATGCTGGGGATTGAACCCAGTCCTTCATACATGCAAAGCATGTGCTCTTCTACTGAGCTACATCCCCTCTTATTCTATCATTAGTTTTACCAATTTATTAAAACATCCGTTATGAAGGAGGATCTCCTCAGCTGCAGAATAGCACCGACTGAATAGACCCCTTTGGTAGTCAAGCTTTTTACTTAATGCTAATGTAGGGAAAATGCTCCACTTATATCTGTTAAATGAGGTCTCTTCAGGCCCAATTCAGGGTATTTAGCTGCAAAAACATATTGAATTTGAAATCTTATTTGCATTTTTAAAAGCTTGAAATACTTCTCTGTGGACGGTCCACTTTAGTGACTGAGAACTCCACACGTCTTATATCAGACAGTCCACTTAAAAGCAGCTCATGTACATTTCAAATGCAGCAAATGGGCTCTATTCATCTGCTGCGGAGCCATCTGTCCAGGAGGAGTTGTAGAAATGACATCAGTAAAGCTTCAGTAGTTTTGTGCCTCCTGCTAGAATATCTCCTGTCAGCTTTCACGTTTTAGTTTTCCTGTAAATCGACTATTTAAACTCACAAAATGTAATTTTCTGCCACTAGGGGTCTCAATCAAAACAATAACAACAATAATAACATAGGTCTAATCATTTTCAGACATTTTAATGAGTGAAATAAATGTTACATATTATACCACTTTTGTTTTTTGAGTTGCTCCCAGTGTTGAACAGTCTATGTTAAAACTGTGACCTTGTGTCTAATTTGCTTCCACTCGTTTCGTACATGGCTTTATTACAATTCCAGCAGATGGAATTATTTATATCAATAAAAGGTCAAAGCTGTCACTTGGATGCAGCACATTTAATAGAACTATTCATTATGTTATGTGAATCAAGGCCAGCTTTGAACATGTTCCAGGCTCAGAGAGACACAAGTACAACATATTACATCTCAGAACATGAGAAGAATGTTAGCTGTCATTACTGAAAACTATTTAAACGTTGGACGTATGGAGAGCCAATTCAGAAATGAGCCAGTTGCTGTCTTTCTTGTTAAATTAGAACATGTCCTCTGGATACAAGGCTCTGGGTTGTTGACAAGGATTTCTCAAATCCAACCAGCTTTATTAGGAAGCTCTGGACAGATGATTACACTAAGAGCCACTGTTTCCTACAGTGTGCAGATATGAATAGCACCATTAGGAGACAGAGGGAACACTAAGCAGAGACATGGCTCTGTGTGCGTGTGTGTGTGCGTGTGTGTGTGTGTGTGTTTCTAGCATTATTCATGTAGTTCTGTGTCCTGCAGCAGTTTCTACTTTTGGCCAAACTGCAGGAAGCAGAGAGCAGCCCATCAATAATCCCTTTATAATCACCATTTACCGCTGCTGTTAATGTGATTCAGTGGGGTGCTCAACATCAGCCTAACATTAGTTTATCTGTTTCCCCCCATTAGGCATGCAAATGCTACAGGAAACTTAATTGCATCTCTTTCCATCGTCAGACATAGTGAGTGCTTATTTTAACTGAGTGTCTTACTGCCTGTCTTAGAATTAGTACAAAACATTTTACATTGGTTTAGTTCATCGTGGTGCCATGACGCGTGAGATAATGATAGCTCAGTTCATAGGAAACATTACAATTACAGATCATAGAGCAAGATGGCAGTTAAAGATGCTTTTTTTTCTCTCATGAAAACGTAGTTTCTCAGTAAGTGTAAATGTAGAGTTGAGTCATTATAACTTATGGTACGCCTCTTTTCAGTTAGGGTGGAAGTTTGCTTTACTGGGACGAGCACAGCGGTTCTTACATCATGTGTTTAATTTAGGAACAGAAATGTGCTGTATGTCATGTCGCTACAACAGAAACACAACAGTCAGACCTAAAGAATGCTTTGCTGCGGCTTGTTCTTTTGAAGTTATAACAACTTGAAACACTAAGTTAATCTCTCATAAGGCCGGCTGTAACGATTGAGAAGTGGGCCTTTGGGAAAGAGTTGTGGCTCAATAATAGTCAAATTAAAATCATTTGAGGGTTTTTATTGTTGTTATGAAGGAGCAACAGTGTTTTTGTTCTCCTCTTCCATCTGATGGGAGACATTTGCACAAACACTTACAAGGAAAAAGTGTAAGAGCTGTTGAACGACCACAATGATGGAAAAAGCTTAATGTCACAGAGAAAAGGGGAGACGACACCATTAGAGAAACTTTTCTATAGGATTCTATAGGATTTTCTATTTCTTTTTGCTATATTCACAGGTTACGGTGGTGACCAGCCAGCCAGGGCGGGGTGTTGTCTGCCAGTTGGAGAAGGGGCTGAAAGATGCCGACCTGGTGTCACTGAAGCGGCTCCTGGTGGTGCAGATCTATAGTGCGGCTGACTGGGGCCAAGACAACCACTCACCTAAAGCCACGCACACTGACACTGAAGGTAGGAAACACAAACTGACACACTCTATTTCCTTTACTCCCCCTCACTTCACAGATACGTTCCCCCTGCGCTTTCTTAATCATCTTCAGGGGAGTCGTGGAGCGTTGGCCCATTTATTACACGGCATGTTTTACAGTTTACTGTCACAGATCTACAGTCAACACTCGAGACACATGTCGCAATTTATAGAAGTCGTCTACAATCCAAACATTTCCCAATCCTCTCAGAAAGACTTAATTTCATAATGATATGTCATTCTTTGTAATTACGTGAAGGTTCGAGCGGTGCGGTCTGAATAAGTAGAGAGTGCAGTGAGGATTGGATAGAAACGAAGGGGAGGGAAAAGAGCCGACAGAGAGAAATAGAAAGTGAGAGAAACACACAGAGGGAGGAGGGAGGAGAGCAAAAATGAGAGCAAGTCTAAGAGAGAGGGGTGAACACAAGCTGTCTTTCTTCTAAAACATATTTATGCACCATCTGAAATATTCATTCCATGGTGATAAACACTGAACTGACTGCAACTTTGTTTTCTCAGAAGTGTTTGAGATGCTGAACGAGGATATTAATGATGATGTGAGGTTTAACTCACCTGACACAATCATGTCAGTTATGTAATCCCGCCTCGTTTGTTGTCATCGCCCCCTCTTAGTTCTTTCATCATATCTGAAGTGAAGCGTTATAGATTCGCTCCACTTCTCCTCATTGAACTATAAAATAAATCTGCTATTTACAGTAAACGGGGTGCAGATTGTGAATTACACACATCAGAATCATAGAGACATCAAAGACCACCATGTACCTGAGGTTCGTAGTGTTGTCAAGTGCTTTACCAGTTCTCACTCCCAACTCGTCACATACGTACGGCCGCTGGGTCAGGACCCGGTGACGTCGTGTGTGGCGTGCATTAAGGACGTTACGTTACTACTCGGTTAGTTTTAGGCAGCAGAACTACTTGAAAAGTCGATGGGTGTGCGTCTAAATAAGAATGTTGCGTTACATAACTTAAAATAAGTCAACGATGAGTTTTGGTTTCGCTCGGGACAGGAGCAGCAGTCTGCTGATGGAGTCGCTCACTACAGGGAGGTTGTGTTTCAACATCAGTGTGTTCAGTCTGACTGTATGTATGGAAGTCAGGACGTTTCCCTGCAGTAGCTCTTTGTATGTATCGTCTTCATCGTATGAGTGATGCTTATTCCTGTCTCTCTCCAGTGTCTAAAAAAAGAAGCAATTACATTGAACAGAAGAAATGTTTGTAATGGACACTCGGAGACATTGTTGTGTAGTTACCACAGTTTGATGAAAGTGAGGCGGCCGACACCCTTTCAGCTGCTGCACGGCCCCCGGGACGAGATTACTGCGTTCCTCCACAGTGTCTCCAAGTGTTATAGCCCTGGGTGAGAAACATAATAGTCTCCAGCTCTTTGATGCTACAGCCCACACTCTCTTCATTAAGTCAACAACAGTGGTGCTACCAGACCACTGATGTCCCACATCAAGCTGCTTCATTGGAAATGCTTCTTTCCCCAGTGGAGAAAACATTACGGCTGCAAACCACAACATCTTCATACACGTTGCTATTGTTTGTACAAGCATGTAGGCGGCTTCGGGTGCTCTGTAGTCAGTTCCATAAAGATGATGGATGTTTTTGTACTTGCTGTGTAACTGAAGTGTCAGTTTAAATATGCATCTTCTGGGCTTTCTGTCACCATCAGTTTCCTCAGAAATACAAAATGTTTTAACTCACACACAAACTACGATGGAGAGCTCAGACCGATGGTCCTGTCACCATTGGTTGGAAAAATCATTCTCATGCTTTCGGTGTGTTCATGATGTTTAAGTCGTAATGTGGAAACAACATGGATGCTGCTTATTATTGACTGTTTCTGGTATTTGCGTGACAACAAAGTGCAAAGGAAACCGATCATGTGAGGCTTGATGTACTCTGTATGGTATTTCAGTCTGTGACATTACTCACAGTAAAGCCACAAACATGTTGGATGATGTTCTGTGAGAACATAGGAAGGAGAATGGGGTCAGCGCTGCATTCAAGAGCTCCAATTGACCTCAGAGTTCATCTGGCTGAAAACTGAAGCAGGCTTTAATCACAGATAAGAAGTTTAACTGTCTGGCCTGTGTGAGTTCTACTCAGACTTTCTGGATGCTCGCAAAGGTCATGAATTGTGTTTAAAAGTAGTTTTGTTTCTGCTACCTATCACCCTCCACCCTAAACAATAGTTCAGACACGTGTAGTTGAGGTGTAACTCAGATGCAGAGCGTCATTTATGACGCTGAGGAGCTCAACCTGAGTAATAAACTATGGCGTTCTGAACGTCTGAATGACTAATTCTTCAGTTTATTCTCTCAATTGTTAAAGCACTGTGTAACTAATATGCCAAATCTAATACGCAAAAATTTAAGAAGCAATATTTATTCTGGGAATTCTCTGGAATCCCGGCATGTTGTGGGATCCTAATAGTCTCCATGTGTGTCAGATGCTGGGCGGGAATGTGCTGGGAGACAGAGATTGTTGCAAATACGTCTCACTTAACACCACACTATTTATTTTGGCTTCTGTGTGTGTGTCACTCCATGGAGGGCAGGGTATCATAGGAAGTGGGTGGAGTGTGCATTTTTCTTTTTGTACCAAAGTGAGACTCGGAGCTGAAGTCATAACTAATTGTTTTACTCTCATCGTCTTTCACTTATCTCATGGTAAGAAAACATGGCCACAACTCGTGTCTCGTATAAAGAAGGGTTACATAACTCTCTGTGTGTGTGTGTGTGTGTGTGTGTGTGTGTGTGTGTGTGTGTGTGTGTGTGTGTGTGTGTGTGTGTGTGTGTGTGTGTGTGTGTGTGTGGCTGAGATGCAGCATATTTGACAGTGACTGTGAGGCCTGTTGTGTGTGTATGAACTTGTTTGTCTGTCTTCGTGAGGACCAATGTTACACCTGGAGATTGAGGACGTAGCAGGACAGTGTGGACATTTTGGGTGTTCCTCACTTCTGCTTGGGTTGAGACTTGGTTTTAGGGTGAAGGTTAGAATCAAAGTTTCCTCATATGAACTCCATATATCCGGAGAATCTGTCTGGAGTTTCCCTTTCACACATGTAGCACTCAGCAGGAGATAGTTTGTGATAGAAGCGTTCTACTCTGTCTGGTGTAGACGAGGAGTGGCGCCTGAGTAGAGCGTGCAGGAGGCACAACATGATGCGGATTACACCGCGGCCACATAGCCGTTTCTTAATTTGGTCATGCACAACTGAGTCTCTCGCCGTCCTGTGAATTTGTCTGACGAATGATTCAGACATTTTCGTTCTCACATACAGCTCCGGGTAATGTCTAGATAATTTCAGGGTTGCAGTGCATGTGTGAAAGGAGCTTATGCATGTAGTTGTGATGGTTGAGGATCGGGGCGAGGAAATGCTTTATGTCAACAGGGGTGCTCAGGAGTATAAAAGCACAAACGTGTGTGTGAGTGTCTTAAGGGCCGACGCCTTGATAAGCTTCCTGTTTATGTTGAAATCCAGCCAGTGTATCCTTAAATCCCCGGCCTGTTCTGTACGCACCAGGGACGTAGAGAAATGGATCACAGAGCGAGAGGAACACAGTGAGACAGAGACGGGGAGGATTATGGCAGCGGTGGTTTTGGTTTCCCTTCTCACAGTTGAACAGCCAAGTTGTTGACTGATGAAGATTCAACAAGTTGTCCCACACTGGTTGCACTGGTTCCTTAGGGATCGACAGCGAAAACAACTCAGTGTAGGGCTGCAACAATTATGTTCATAATCGATTCATCTGCAGATTTATTAGATATTTTCTAGATGAATCGATTAATCTATAAAATGCAAATAAAATGTTGTTTCTCAAAGTCCATACTGATGTCTGTAAATGTCTTGTTTAGTCAGTCCAAAATATATTCAGTTTAATATATCTTTTAATCTTTATATTTGAGAGGCTGAAAACAAAAAAGTGTTCATGAAAAATGACTCCCCTGTCAATCGATCTGTCAATCAACTAATTGTTGCAGCTCTAGTTTTTTGATGACACATTTGCAAGTTTGACATATTATGCTTAAACATTGGTACTATATTAGATCTAAGAGCTGTTGCATCTCATACTTCTGCATTTCCTGTCTGTTTGTCTCCACTTTCTGCAGAAACTAGTAGTTGTAACTGCATTCTTCCACATGGAAGACACGTAGGATACTGGGTCATAAAAGCCAGACAGATAATAACTGTTGCAGACAGAACGTAAGGTCTATAAGTGATAGCTTATTCTTTCATTGGGCATTCCTCAGGGATGTGGCTCCTCCACAGCAGACACTGCAGAAGAGTTTTTCTTTTCTCATTCCCCATGGTGAAATTGGGGTCAGAGTTTGGTCTAAGTAGAGGAAATGATGCAATTCAGCATTTTAAAAGTAAAGTCAGGCTGGCCAAAAGAGGATGTTAGGATGATCAAGGTTGTGACTTGTTTTTCAGAGTTAGCACACAAGTCTCTGTTGACCCGTTTCTGCGTGTTCTGTTGATTAAATTAATTAAATGAAGTTACTTCACAGCTGTTGGCTTTACAGCCGTCGTTTCCTGCAGCGGTCAGACCTCAATGACGAGAGGCGGTGCTAGAGGTGAAGTCAGAAGAGAGAGGGGCGAAGGGAACAGCGCCTGTCTTTTCACAGAGAGAAGCATTGTGTTGAATCAGAGGGAGAGGAAGATACAAACAGATGCTGATGAAGGGTGGAATACAAAAGCAGAGGATCAGAGCGACAGAGAGGAAGATCAGGCAGGAACAGGGACAGACAGGTGTTGATAACAGTATCAGGAGGTGGGCAGATGGCCTCTGGCCCATTGCCTGATAGAGGACAAGGAGATGGGATGGGTGCCAGACATTGTGTGTGTGTGTGTGTGTGTGTGTGTGTGTGTGTGTGTGTGTGTGTGTGTGTGTGTGTGTCTCCTCAGTGAAATATTGCCCAATCTGTGCTATAACTTTGCTCCAGCAGAGTCTGTCCCCAAACCTGCCAGGATGTCACCACCGAAACTAGTCTCCATCAGATCTGAACAGTTCCAAAGTGGCCGAGAGGATTGAGGGGTAAAGGTGACACTGAAACTTTTGTTTGGTAATTATTCCAAGTAGTTCTGTGGTTCTTCAGTGAAGTGAACAAACCTGCCACTGCAGTATGTGCTAACAGTGACACTCAGAGATTAAACTGAGGCAGATATTCATTTTATTCTGCACAAAGGAAGTTCCTGTTCAGTGTCATTTTGTAAACAAGCATCTCATTGCCATGCAGCTTCTGGATATCAGGCATCACACAGGCACACCATGTACGACATTCACTAAAACACACATCAGACAAACGTTATATTTCCTCATCATGAGTTCCAAGAAGAAGCGTGTGTTTTGGGAGTAAGACGCGAAGTTTTCAGCACAAAAGGACACGCACTGTGACAGACAGACATGTACACAAACACTGTGTGGAGCAGCTACAGTGATTACTCTCTCTGTCTCTGTCTGAGAGTTGTCGTGTCTTTTCAAAGGAGCAGGCAAAACTCTGAACTCCTCTTTAAGTGCCATCATGCAAAGTCACAGAGACACGTTTTGAAGTATTTCTTTTCACATCAAGAGTGCTTATTTGGTTTGCACTGTATTACATTTCTTATCTTAATATCAAATGGAGATGCTGGGGATTGAACCCAGGACCTCATACATGCAAAGCATGCGCTCTACCACTGAGCTACATCCCCTATATTTATCACTAATATATATATATATATTTGTATATAGCCTCATAAAAGCACAACAGCAGAATAGTTTGTAAAATTCCTTATACATCCAGCACCTTTATAGTGCAGTAGTAGTGCAGTAAGCATATAAGAAAAGTTTGGACTTATATGGTGTCTGCTTGTACAGTTAACACAACATCCGTCACACAATGAGTCAGCAGAAACCGGCTGTGAACTCCTGTAAGGGAATGTGACACGATTCCTCCAGAAAATAGCATCATTTGGTATTTTATTAATGATACTGGCTCAGGCAATGATTAAGAACAGCTCATGTTCAGCTGATGTAACACTCCTGTTCTCAACAGAGACTTATGAGCATGGTGCAGCTCAGTCAGTGTAATGTTCTCTGTTCAGCATGTTATTAGCCAAATGTAAACAGTTGGAGATGCTGGGGATTGAACCCAGGACCTCATACATGCGAAGCATGCGCTCTACCACTGAGCTACATCCCCTCCATACACCTGTTCATATGTTTCTATCTTTTTAAAGTGATAAACTATAACAGTGTCAGGAAACCACAGAGGAGGTGTGGGGCTAAAACATGGATCACAGTGGGAGTTTATCACACATCAGGGGATGTTGCTCCCGTTAAAAGCAATATTATATTTCCTGCAGCCTGTTCAAAGCTCTCTTGTGGGCCACATATCTGTTGAATTTCATTTATTTTCCACATAGTATTTAAATCTTGTGTATTTGTGTGTTTCGAGCCCTTTTTTCTCTTCTCTTATAATAAGGTATTATGAAAATCCATATGACGCATGCTTCTAAAAACTCCCCGTAAATCCCTTTCAGTCCGACGCCTAAACTGTTTCCTCATCATCATGTTTTGACAAATATTCATTCAAACAGTTTTAGTCTTTTTCACGTCACTTCTCAGCTTTGTCAAAGCTTTCATTTCATTCAGATACCGAGTTCGCAAATGCTTCTCAAAGTGACAACGCAGTCATTCCATCCACGTATATTTAATCCCCAAATCCAGGTTTCAAGTGACAGCCGTTATTCTTTTCTAACAGCGCTCGTGGAGGTTGTGTATTATACTGTCATTGATCCATCCACCCATCTGTCTCACATCAATAACCTCCTTCATTGCTTCTCTGCTTTAGCTCTGAGCTCTGAGGTAAACAATATTTCCTCAACACACACCAACACAAACACAGGCTCCTCAGACAATGTGCTCCTCAGACAATGTGCTCCTGCAGGAGGTGTACAGCTTTACTACAGTCAGCAGGGGAATGTACTGAACCCAGGACCCCTTTATGTTCCCACTGAACCTCATTCCTTTTTCTTATTCAGCACGCAATAACATTTATAACGCAAATTACTGTTATTGAGCTCTACCGCTGAGCTACATCCTCTCTTTTATCATGTAATAAGTTTTCAATTTAAACTGGTCGATGTCTGTCCCCTAAGTCACCCTGATTTCCAATCATTTAAACAATAAGTGGCTTTTTAATTGAGAACATTTAGAGATAGATCTTGAAAAGAACCGGCATCTCATTATTATTATTATTATTATTATTATTATTAGTATTATTATTATTATTATTATTATCATTATCATTATTGTTGTTGTTGTTATTATTATGTTATTATTATTATTATTTACGTTTGGATTCTGACCTTTGATCGGTTTTCAAAAGTAATGTGTACAGTATATATATAGATGGATATATTTTAATTTAAACTCAAAACATTTATCATCACATTGCATCATCAGCAACCACAGCAAAAGGCTATTTACAGTAGTCTTAGTATGGAATCAGATATGGAGTTGCTTAAAAATGAATAAACTATTCTTATTTTTTATATGATTACCAGAGAAGCCCTAATTATTGCAATTTGACAAAATCACACGTGAAGGAATTGTTTCCCCTTGCACATGTTTAGTGAGGGTGACTGACTATTGTTCAAAATGACTGTAAATCCATATTTAAAAGCAAAAATAAGAATATTATAAATGCATGTGTTTGAAATGAAAACAATTATTCATAAAAGCACATTACTGGGGTAAAAAGGAGCTAATCTTCAGGGCTATTTTGTGTTTTGCCTGAGACGTTTGAGCTAAAGGTAGAAGCCGTCTAAAAGCGGACTCATATCTCGGACAAAAAGCTTTTTCAAACTGACACCCAATCAGCGTTTCTTGGATCGGTCTCTCAATAGAGAAGGATTACAGCCCATTATATCTTCGGATAATCCTCTCTCTCTCTCTCTTCTTTTCTTTCTCTCTCTCTCTCCTCTCACACTGCCCACAGCACTAGCTCAGCGTTCCCCCTCCAGATTCTTTTCTCTTCCTATCTGTCTGTCCAGTTTGTTTGGAGAGATAAGTAGCTTTTACAAGGGACAGATGACAGTCGTGGTTAATTCTAAGATAATAGAGGGAGTGTGTGTGTTGGCATGTAATTGAGCAGGCAAGTGTTTTTTTGAGCGATTGTAAGCTCTTGTGTGTCCTTCAGTACAAGTGTGTGTGTGTGTGTGTGTGTGTGTGTGTGTGTGTGTGTGTGTGTGTGTGTGTGTGTGTGCTGTATCATTTCCACTCTTCTTTCAATCATTCTCTGCTTCACAGGATCCATCTTGCTCCATCAAAGTGCAACAGAGAGATGAGAAGACGTTTCCTCTTCCCCTTCTCTTTTCTCTCCAGCTACTTAATTACTTTCCCGCCCCCCCCTTCTCCTCTTTGCGACGTCTCTTTTTAGGAGGAGAAATTCTTCGCTGTGTTTTTGTCTCCAAGGCTCTCTCCTCCCTCGTACTTCTTCTGTGAAGTTTCCTCTCTGCTTTTATCTTGTTCTCACTTTATCTCCCTTGTATTACCGTAGATGTATGATGTATTAACCTACATGTATTGTACTAAACCAGTTGTGTGTGTGTGTGTTGCTTTAGAAATGGGTCTGCTTAGATTAAAACTAAACTCCATTCAGTAAAATGCTACTTTCATACCAGTCTGCAGCTGTGAAACGTGTTTAGGAAGCCAAAATATTTTTAAAAATGCACTTTACGCTTGAAATTAACAGCCTGTTAGTTCAGCATGTTAATGTCACAAAGATAAAAAATGACGAAACAATACGGAGACACCGAGGGGAGCCTGTTTCCAGTCTATACACACACAGATCACAATGTATACATGTCGTCAGGCTGGTGGGTGTTCTGCATTGTGTAATCACGTTAACTGTCACACTGCCTGCAGTACTGGGCCTCTTTATCTTTGTGACTGCCACCTTGAATATGAAATGCTCTTTTTGTTCAGGAGTGTTTTGCTTCTCCTTATTTGCCTCCTGCGGAACACTTAAGCCGTTTCCACACCCCACACAGTTGCACTTGGATCAGCACATCCCATAAATCCATTTTGAGTCACAGGAATAATGACTCTGAAAATGTGTGTCCCTTGAGAGGAGGATTATAATCCACTGGCCTATAGCCAAGATTTCTAAAAGGGTAAAACAAGTCTTCATCCTGAGGGCTCAGAATGAGCCTTATTTCTTGTATTACATTACAATAATAATGTGCATCTTCATCGATCCCCAGAGGAAACTTCTCCACTCAGTTTCCCTCCATTAGTAAAGCCTTGCAGAGCAAGAACCTTTGCAGAGGGAATTCTTACAACTGTGGTTGTATTAACTAAAGCCTTAAAAAGAAAGAATATTCTATATAATATAGAGGATATTATTGATGATACGTGTGACCTGATCATTACATCATACAGTGTAAACTCAACTCCTGTGGGATGTTAATAAACACCATTCCTACATTTTTGTGTAATTAGTTCTGTGTAAAAAAAACAACTATCCAGACTTTTCCTTGTCAGCTACGATTACAACCGCACACCTGGAGTCGTTATCCTCGGGGTCGCTCTCCTCTTTCCTTCAGTTTATTTTCCACCGCAGTCAGCTAGTTCAGTTTAGTGTGTGGTGGATAAAAGTGCACAGAGGTGCACGGGAGGAAACCCCACCCAAACCTGCTGACATACGCACACACACACACACACACACCCAACCACAGCTACTGCAAAACGTTCACGCAGACAGGAAGCACACTTACATTATTTGGCCATAAATTCTAATAATAATATAATATAATAAGAATGTAGCAGGAATTAGGATAAAATGTGTGATTTCTCTAAAGTTATTATTTACTTTCACATGAAAATGCATGAATTATAGGAGAGTATGTTATTCCTCTTCCCACACACACACACACACACACACACACACACACACACACACACACACACACACACGGTGCCAAGGTCAGGCTGTTGGCACCTCCGTGTGACGTTCGCAGAGCAGCAGGTGGTCGTACAGATGGAGACTGGCATCACTCTTCACACCAGGATATGGAACCTAATCTATTAGTCCCACACTGAGAGATGGCTGCTTGCTCCGCACAAACAATATTCTTTATCTAACTCCTCCTAAAAACTGAATCTATCTCCATATGAATCTTTTACTGTTTAACTGCTTTCAGCCCAACTTTCCAAAAGGTCACGACAAATCTTAAAGAGATTCATAACGGAAAACTTAAAAGGCGGTATCAAGCAGCTGATACATTAAAGGGTGGAGTCTTCCTGTCGTGGTTTGAAGATACATACTTTGCAGCCCAAAGGAGCCGTTTCACTTAACCCTTTCTGTCTCTCAGAACAGCAGATGTTTGGTTGAAGATAGAGCGAGAGAGAGTGAGCTCAAACATCCTGAGAGGCAAGAAATCTGGTGATCTAAACAGTTTCCTCTTCTGTGTTTATGACTTAAAAACAGGTTTAAAAAAAAAAGTTTTGCCAGGTGAAAAAACTTAAGTCAAGTATTTGTTGTTGTAATACTCATTTCATCCACAAGAGGCTGAAGTGCACCACGACCCCCATGTTCAAAGCTTTTATGTTTGAATTTTGAATTTCTCCATGTACTCTAAACACAAAGTGCATATTCTGTGTGTTAGCAAGTTCTGTAATATTTGTCTTGTCTTTCTTTAGTCCAATTTAGAACATGTGGTAACGGTGCACTTTAGCCTCTTGTGGCCACAATTGGTATTACAACAACAAACAAAAACTCCCTTTTGTCACTTGTACTCAAACACAGGATAGAAAAACTATTCAGATCGGACTTAGAACATGTATCACCATCTTCAGTAGAGAGCAGAGAAATAAATAAAAAAGGAAGGGAGTGATCCACAGCGATTAAACACCCACAGAGAGTTATTACTCTTCTTTACTTCATTCTCCTCCTCTCTCTTCATCAGACCAACGAACCGACAGACCGATCTTGCCGTTCACACAGACACACCGCTGTGTTTAATTAGTACACATACATTAATGTTTAATGTTTTCACTTCTGGGCTTTTACTTCTGAAAAATACAAAATGGCAGCATTGTCTTATCGTCACAAAACAGCAATTAAAGTCTCAATTTATAATTTGTTTCATCTGCCTGAGGTTTGTTTGTGTCTTAACGAGCACCGGAATGAGTAAACTCTTGTTATCTATACAACATGAGTTAATCTCCCGTCTCTGCCTTCCAAATATCACTCTCTGAATCACATCTGCAATGAGACACTTTCTCTTCTCACTCTTTGCTCGTTTCACACTAATTTACCAGCTCTTGCTTCCTCCTCCGTTTTCATCCCAGTTCCTCTTTTCTACCATCTCTCCATTTCTCTAAGAGGACAAAATCCCTGCTCCTTGTGCGTGTCTGTCTCTCTTCCGGTCTTCTTTATCTGTATTTGAGCATAAACAGATCGACTGTGTCTCTCTCATCTTGGCTTTCAAGCCACTTAAGGCAAACAAGGTAATTCTTCTTCTCCTTTGAGAGGTTTGTTATTTGCTTTCCTCTCTCATCTCTCCGTCCTCTTTTACACTGAAGGTCTGCTCTGTTGCCATCATTTTTCCTCCTTGTCTGCTTTCTTTTCTTCTTTCAGAAATGCTTGGGAGTCACTATGACAGTGAGCTTTTGTTAATTCAATCCCAGCTATATTTATAAAAAAAATTCAATACAACCATTGATAAACTATTTTCATACTCAATACGTCATCTGTCTTTGCGGCTCTCCTCTCTTGCCTCCATGAAGACTGTCTGCAGGGCTCCTCTCATCCTCTGTCTTCTTCAAAGCGCTTCAAAGAAGTCATCCCGCTGCCATCCTCTGAGTCTACGTGTCCATCTCTCCCATCTAACCCTCTCCTATTCCCACATTCTGCTTGAAACCAGGCAGTTGATCTCCTGCCATCCCTTTGCTTCTCTCCGTCTGCTGGTCGAGCTCACTCTAACAGGATTTATTCATTTAGCATCCACTTCCATATGAACAGAATCAAAACACCACCTCACAAGAGTGTGGCACCGTATCTGTCTAATGAGCCGTCATAAAAGGGTTTCCTCGCTCTTGACCTTCTCTAAAGTATTTGTCACCATATCTCTTTTCTCCTCTCTTCTCTTCTTCTTCGTCCTCAGTGATGAGCCAGATTACAGAGCTGTTGTCGCCCCCTCGTCCTCGTGTCCTTTGCAAGTGTCCATCTGCTTTAATTGTCCCCATGACCGTACGCATAGTTTTATCACAAGCGACTGCAAGGCAATTAGGTCACACAGCCGCTGGTGTGTCGAGTGAGTTTCAGTGAGTGTTTCAGACCAGATGATCAATGTCCTATTTGTCACAGTCTCAAACTACATCAATGAGCTAGTCATCATTAATGCTCGCACACACTCTGACAGACAAGGACAGAGAGTGTGCCGTCAATGTCGGTCTGTCGCTGTAATTATGGATGACAGAGGGAAATTCCACAGACAGACATTCATCAACGCTTCCTTCATGTTTATGTACACATTTAAAGTTTGTGTCGGGAGATGCTTATTCCTCAGCCCCATTGCTAATTGACACTTTGATGGCAAGTATGTTACGATTTGGTACAGGTGAGGACCCAAATGCAGTAACAGACGATGATATAACAAAAAGCGAGCCTTTAATAAAACAAAGCTGAATCCAAAGTACAAAAATCCAAAGTAACAAAAACCAATCAGAGGTAGGCACGAGAGGTAGGCACGAGAGGTAGGCACGAGGTAGGCACGAGGTAGGCACGAGGTAGGCACGAGGTAGGCACGAGGTAGGCACGAGGTAGGCACGAGGTAGGCACGAGGTAGGCACGAGGTAGGCACGAGGTAACATCACTGACGAACAGACAAGGAGCAATGAAACAGACAGGGATATATATACACAGAAACTAATGAGGGGAACGAGACACGGCTGGGGGAGAAAGACACAAGACCAGGGAGAATGGACACAGGAGGAACAAATCAACAATCACAGGAGGAGGGAAAAAACACAAGGACAAGAAGTAAAACAAGACATGACACAAGAGGGAGTGAAACAGGAAACAGAAAACCAAGATCATGACAAAGTAGGATATGTTTTACATAATAAGCGTGAATTAAGAGTGATTTTCTAAAAGTCTATAACGCATAACATTAAAGTTCTGTCTGCATGCAATCATGATAGTAATACAAGGATACAACACTTACAGGTCCCATTCTGACAAACAAATACTTTTTATACTTTGAGTACATTTGTCTGATAATGTTCTTTAAGTGACAATATGATGGTTAAAAGCTTCCATGAAGTTTCCCTTCATTACACGGCACAGTGTCCATTATCTGCACCTGGTAAAGCGGATCCATATCTGACTGTTGTTGTAGACGAGTGCTCTGCTTCGTCTTCTGGTAATACATCAGCTCACTCCGTCACTAATTTCCCCACAAAAGCTTCTGTTGTATTGCTCCATGGTCATGAGGAGGACAATGCACTCTTCCTAATGCACAGAGTAAAAGGAGCCATTACTGGGCGTGGGCCAGGGGCGGACAGGGAGAGGTGGGGGTCGGGAAAAGAAATGTCACAGAGATGGTGAATATGAAGAAGAGAGAGAGGAGTAGTTATCTCCCCAGATTTTATTACCAACATGCGAAGCAAAAATAATATCTGGTCATGATTCCCTGAGGTCTTTGGAGATCACCTTTCCAAAGACATCCACGACTGACGACAAGTACATTGATGAAAATCACCTGAACACAATTTTTAATTCAGATATATCCTTACAGATATGTTCCCCACAGGCGACTTTCAAATTAAAAGTGACTTGAACATTGGCAAAGGTGAGAAAAATAGCCCAACCGTTGCTGAAAACACTAATCAGTCTTTTATTTAACAAAAAAAAACAATGTCATCTAATCAATTGTGTTTTAAGGTTATTTGCGTTTGTTTGTGTGTGTGTGTGTGTGTGTGTGTGTGTGTGTGTGTGTGTGTGTGTGTGTGTGTGTGTGTGTGTGTGTGTGTGAATCACAAATGTGTTTGCCCTTTCCAAATAGTATTGATTGAGCAGCCACCCAGCACCACTAAGGTGTCAGCTAAAGCTATAATGTTCAAATGGTTGTATGTCCTTCCGTGTGCATCACTCAACATATGGAATCATAAACGAGTCATCTGGGCAGGAAACGCTCTCAGATCGTTAGACAGGTGGAGACAGAGAAGAGATGCTAATGTGAAGTCGTCAGCCGTCCTTTAAAGGATGTGTGTTTCCAGGGATGTGATGAGTCAGCAACAGGAGCTAATTTCCTGCCATTAAGATCCAAACTGGATGAAGGCATCATGCTTTTATTTTGGCGTTGTCCAGCTGTTGCATCCTTTTGGCAGCAGGCTGGTTACCTGACAAGAAAATCCTTTTACTGATATCTCCTCTCAGTATTATTCAGTGTTTTATAAGATGATCAAAATACATTATTGAACACTGTTGTGTTGCTGGGCAAAGTGTATATATTCAATACTCCTGTGGTGAAGAGGTTTCTAGTGCAGCTTGTGGTTAAAGAGGATATACCCCCCCCCCCCCCCCCCACACACACACACACACACACACACACTCTTAAACCTGCGATGGTATGCTAATGTGTTTTTTATGTGTAAATTAATCTCCATTTATATTTCAGTCAAACGTGAGTCGTGAGTACTTATGAATCTACAACACATACACACACACTTAATGAGCTCCAGCTGACACCCTGCATCCTTACCTCAGCACACGTCCTCTCGCGTACACACACACACACACACACGCACACACAGAGGACATGCTAATGAGACTTGTAGGTCAGAGGGACGGGTCACTTGGTCTGACTCAGGCGTTTAATAGTTTCTTAATCTCTTATTATACCAGAGAACGGAAAGACAGATATAGACCATGAGGGGGGAGACGAATGATCACACAGGATTGATTTTATTATTTTAAATCTTGCAGACAGTTATCACACACTTAATGAACTCAGCAAAGATTGAGAAGGAGACATCTGCGGGAGGATTTAGCAGAGTAAACACATTCCTCGTGGAGTCAGATAAGCCTGCTGGAGAGACGCAGACAGCATCGCAACACTTCTGCTACTTGCTGTCTCACTGAGCTCGTCGAGGTTAACTACTCTCACCCATATCTCCCTCTGTCAGGAACGCACTGCTCTGTGGACATGCACACATAAGATGGACTGTCTTCAGTTATTTATACTGCTGCTGTGAGAAGCAACACACCTCATTTTCTCAGTGTGTCTACTCTCACACACTAACACACACAGATACACACTGTGGTCTAATTAAAAGCATTTCATCCCTCACCCACCCACCCACCCATCTCTTCCTATCTCAGCCTTTCTCCTGCTTCCTCCTGCTCTCTCTCTCTCTCTCTCTCTCTCAGCGTAATTGATGCTTTCTTCCTTTCTTTTCTCTACACCAACTTCAATATTTCTCCCTCTCCACTATCCCTCTCTCTCTACATTCCCACTCCCCAGAGAGACATTATTGGAGGGAATGGTGATTGATTTATTTCAACCCGCTTCCCTCTGTCTCTGTTGTTCTGTCAAGGATGTTTCTCTTATCTCTGCATTACAAGAACACATCACTTGTTCGACTGTGCTGACTCTGCTCTGACTGTACATGTCCTTGTAAGACCCCTTCCCTCTTTTCTATCGGTTTTGTGTTAATAGGAATTGATCCGGTCTCCTCCCTCCTCTTTCTTCCTTCTTTACTCTCTTTGTCTTCACTCAGTGAGGCTGGTATACAGCAGGGTCTTTTTCTTTTTTACTGTTGATCCCAAGTATCAGAGAATTCCCACCAGTTCTTTAATCCCTAATACTGTAAGAGCAAGAGCTATGTGGCATGTGTCAGAACTCAAAGCCAAGTATCTTGACTTAACAGTATGCTTTTTTGACACGTAAAAGGAGAACTTGTAAAGCAGATGTGCCATTAGTACAAGCTTTGTTACCCTCTTAGTCTTCTCTCTTCCTTCCCTCCTCCCCTCATCAGCAAAAGCCTCACAAACACGACTCTCTCCCCCCGGTGGAGGACTTATTTCTGGATAAAGCACTTTCGGAAACTTTGGCCCAGAACTAAAAATAGCGTGCATACTTTAGCATCCTCTGACAGATGAAAGAAGCAATGGCATATTTTATTCTAGGAATTTAAAGTTTATAATTTTCATTCTAAAAGTTCCTGGCAGAGAGAGTTTAAATACTTTGTCTATTCTTCATCCATCTTCTCGTTCTCCTCCTCTATCTGTAGCCTCCTGATCCTCTCCATTAGTTATCTCCTGATGGCTCATTAACTATTAAACACCAGATAGAGGGGAGAGGAGAAGAGGGGCTTTGTGTAAGGTGTGTGTCTAGTTTGCAATAATAAATGGACATTAGGGGATGACAGCAGAGCGTCTACAGGGTCTCTCTTCTGTAAGTGGAAATCAGCGTGCAAAGAGAAGAGAGCGGTGCTGCTGCTTTCTGTCCTGTGGCGTGATGTGTAAAGTACGCACAGAAAATGAGAGGAGACAGATTTACATTCACAAATGAAGCCCTACTTCTTCCCCTTAGGAAATCAGTGCCAGGCCTTCTCATCCAGTCGAGCTTAAGAAGGTTTTTGGATGATCCAGAGACAGTAAAGCCCTCAGATGACACTAAGGTCTAAGAGGCTTCAGCATCTGTCCGGTCACAGAGGCCAGACTGGGAATTTACTTTATTGGATTTTGCTTCCACCTAGTGGTCATAGATGGAGGTGGTTGATTTGTCCCTGTGATGTACTTCAGCAACTGATGTCTGTGTGAAACATGACTTTAGAAAACAACATGCGGTGTTAAAACAACAAGTTTAATTTTGACTTCTTTATTATCACATGAAGTTGTTGGCAATGAACATTTTGGGTGATAAATATGTAGACAGTATAACAAAAGGATTACATGCATTAAATATATATATACAGAGTAAAACAGTGCGTCACCCACGGTGTAAACAGTGGAATGAATATGGCTGATTAGAGTTCAGGTTCCTGTATTATGCATGCAGAGCCATCGTTATGTGTCCATATGTCCTCTTCCTGCTGTGACAAGTCAAACTGTCTAACAGAGTCCAACTTCATCCAAACATTGATGCTTCTGTGTCCTTCAGACTCTCTGATGTTGGGGACGGAGGTCGACCTGCAGCGGGTGGAAAACAGCGTGTTCGCCATGGAGACGGTGTTGAAGGCGTGGCTTCAAGAGCAGGGAGGAGACAGAGAGCACCTCCACCTCCTGCTGCCCAGCCCCCCGCACGATCCCACTCCAGGTGCAGTTCCTGCACGCAGACTGATCGTAGAGAAACAGATGGCATGTCACAATAATACATGATTTATTTTAATCAGCTTTATTATGACATGTGCCATCTGTGTAGTGTGTGTGAAGTGTGACATGCAGGAGCGTCTGATAAGCCCCGCTCTCATCCCCCTGAACCCCAACCTGGGAGTGATGACCGAGAGCATCCGGGACTTCCTGCCTGTCACTAAGGGATCAGCCAATCAGAGCCAACCGCCACGGAGACTGAAAGTAATCAAGTAAGAGACGGGGCTGCAGCGACGGGAGGGCTTACTAAAGACAGGTGCATTAAAAAGTCAGTCTGTCGCTTTCAACTCAGATCTATTGAGCTTCACTTAGAAGCAGTAACACAATGCTAGTGCTGAAATATGCATCTCCTTTTCACACAACCAGCTGAAAGAGATTCAAGTCACAGGCTGCTAAGAGTTCAGAAGTGTGTTGCAAAGAAAGTAACATGAATGAAAAAATAGAAATATGACCTTTTACATCATTTGAAATTGGAGATTAGCTGTTCTAGAAGAGACTGTGCTCAAAAATGTTACGCTACATGACAACCATTTTTAACATATGGACACACCTGATACTGTGTTTTGTACTACTGACCCCAAAATATGTATAGTTTAGTTTTATTTATCTATTTGTATTTATATATGTATTTAACTTTTGTCTATCTTTCTTACCACTAACTTATTATTTATTTTTGATGTTTCTTTGTCTTTTCCTTGTTAATTCTTTAACTATTTTTGTCATTTAGAATTTATTTATATCGATTCTGTTTGATTTCTAAACGGCGTAACACTGTCATTGGGATGGGACTCATGTCGGAGGTATATTGTGTCTGTGATTTATTGAGTTTTACATGACTTTAAATACCAATGAAAAGACATACTTAAAGTTTTATTTCAGATATGAAGTCTGTCTTTACTATCTGTCACATCCACGCTTCGTTATTGGAGAGAGGGAGCGATGAAGCGTGTGTGTGTGTGTGTGTGTGTGTGTGTGTGTGTGTGTGTGTGTGTGTGTGTGTGTGTGTGTGTGTGTGTGCGCCATCAGCCATGTCTGTAATGTGTCCAGTAAAACCGTGCCCGTCTATGAATGGCTCCATTCTCACAGCAGGGAGTAGTGGAATATTTGATTATTAGTGAAACTCTGCAGTCACATCAGAGTCGGCTTTGTTCTGCTCTGACGCTGGAAAACACTCAGAACAACTGGAGTTGGGCAGAACCTTTGCTCCGAGCTTAAACACGAGTCAAGAAGTTTCCTTAACTAGTTTGTGAGGAAATGTTTTTATTCTCATATAGTAGGAACACTGGGACATGCTCACAGTGGTAAACAATATATACAGTGTCCGTAGTGTCAGGATGCTCAAAAATCTAACAAAAGTTAAGAAAGCAAAGAAGTCCCAAAAGACCAACGTTTCTGTCTGACAGCATTTGCTGCAATGAGTTCAGCATTAAGTAAAAGAAGCATCAGAATAACCTGCGTGTGACGCTCTCCTCCTCTCTTTTAGGACGTCTGATTGGCCAAGAGGGGAAATGCACCACGCTGCTTCCTCATTCTTAATTAGGATCCAACAGGTGATCTGAATAAACTCCAATTAGCTCAGGGGGGTTGTGACGTTCAGCTCAAATGAATGGAGGAAAGGGAAAAAACAACAAGTACCAAAGAATGAGAGCCTGCCACAATAGGTAGTGTGCAAACACGTAACAAAACTGTGTGACGTATGCGTGCGACACCATGTTGGTTGATATACAAATCGACAATGGCGTCTAAAGCGAACAACAACAGCAATACAACTCCGACTTCTTCAAAGTATTGTGACTCTCTGGAGTCCTCTGCAAAGCCAAGATTCAGAGGAAAAAGTCCAAATTTGAACTACCTTGTGCTACAAACGTCGTGGGAAACCAACGCACAAATGAAGGCATACAAGAGCTTAGATGCTTATAATGTCTTTGTTTCTGGCTGGGTTGGTAGTCTTCTTACCAAACCCAGTGAAAGATGACAGGGTGCTCGTCCATGCCCGTGTAAATCACTCTCAAGAGCTCGAGATACACCGCTCAAGCCGTGGTTTGTGAGTGAGAAGAGAGGCGATGTTATCCTCGCACACTGTGATTGTATGGCTTGGATTAAGCGAAGCATGTTCTCACATTGGTGCTTTGCTTTTCGCAAGTGAAGTAGGCTCAAGAATAAGCCAAACAAAAACATGCACAGAAGAAAAGATGCAAATGGCTGCCATCACATGTAAAGAAAGTGCCTTATTTACCAGTCAGCGATATGGAGAAGTAAGGTCTTACAGTGTTCGGGTATATCATAAGCACAAATGTTTAACGTAAACATTGAAAACATAGCTTTAGCACGAGCTCTTACCAGATATAAAGTGGACGCCACACACGGGTGAATTGTGCTTTTTCTTCTGTTAAATCCTCACGAGTTATGTTGCTAAACCAGCTGACGGCGTTCGGTAGACAGCACTTCATCCCTCTTTTGTGGATCGTTGTTTTTGATGATTTTAGGAAATCTAAAGCGTTATGACCACAATTATACACTGCGCACACGGTTGGCATTTTCTTTCAATCTTAGACGTTTAAATACAAAGAAAATTACGAAGCGTTGCAGCAACTCACACGTGAACGGCCGCAGTCTTGGTTGTGTATATCATCCAACATGGCTGATTTACGGGTTGGGACGTAAGCGTGACGTCACATGCACACGATCTATACTGACACGGTTTCAAATAGATAAACAACTCATGTACTACTGGCTGATCAGTGGGAGACAACTGGCTTATACATGTTTTGGTATAAATAGTTCTAAAGTTGAAATCATTCCCTATAAAATACACACACACAAACAGGCGAGTGCTGCTTGTGCACACACTGATGATAGAAAGCGAACATTAAGGCCGAACCAAGGTGAACTGTTTCTTCCTCTTCCCTAATTTGCATTCATTTTACATCTGCAGGAGCTGCACTAGGTGTGTGTGTGTGTGTGTGTGTGTGTATACCGGTCAGTCCGAATGTTATTGTGCTCTGCGTGTGTGCTTTACATACTGAGGAGTCATGATTTACAGCAGTGACATTTAAATGAAGCTGGAGGACGACGGTCACACTGCTAACTAAATCATCCAGGCAGGGATGATGTCATTCTGTGTCTCTCTGCTCATGATGTGTGTGTGTGTGGATGTGTGTGTGTGTGTGTGTGTGTGTGGATGTGTGTGTGTGTGTGTGTGTGTGTGTGTGTGTGTGTGTGTGTGTGTGTGTGTGTGTGTGTGTGTGTGTGTTAGAGAAGTTAGATGACGTCTGCTTTGACATTAAAGGTTTTACGCTACACTTCCTTTGATTGGAGACAGAAAAGGAAAGTGTGTGTCCTTCATTTTACGTCCGCATGCTAACCAAGGTTGTGTGTGTTTTAGGACACTGCGAGCAGACGGAGTGTGTGAGAGTGTGTTGTACGGCCTGCCGCTGGTGATCCGCCCCACCACCTGCTGGCAGCTGGACTGGGATGAAATGGAGAGCAACCACAACTTGTTCCACGCTCTCTGCCACACGCTCAGGGTGCTCACTGTTTGTTACCCTTTTCTGTGCATATTACACATTTTAGACTCAACCAGATCTTTGCCTTTTCATCTTATTCATTCAAAGCATTAGCTTTAATACAATGCTAGCACAGAACAGGTTGTAATGGATTTGGAGGAATATTTTGTGTAATATCTTTACCAATGCAGGGATGAAGGAGAAACGTTCACTGTTTGTCCAATGAGGTCATTGATTTCTTTAAGAATATCTTTCCAGAACATGTGAATATATACACATTCCAGTAAACATGTGTGCCTTGTGTAATCTTGCTCTTATTACAAAACGTTCATGTTATTGCGTATGTCTGTAGTCTATGATTGATCTTAAATCGTAGTTTATTTGCTGTATTAGTGGTGAAACAGCAGATATGTTGAGCCACCACTCTTTATCTTCCATTTCAATAGTCCTCTGAGCACAATACAAATGCATATCAGTGTTTGATGAGATTTTTTCCTTCTTCCAGAGTCGGGACCTGTTCCTGCTGCTGCAGGTGGAGCCCGCACAGAGGTCTGCAGCTGGAGGCTCAGGTCCGTCCGTCCGTGTGTGTGTGTGTGTGTGTGTGTAAGAGAGATGTTGTGAATTTATCAGTCCTCATGAGTGCACTCATATGCCCCGTGTGTGTGTGTACAACACAGGTGTGTATTCTCACTACGTCCTGCAGCCATCCCCGTCTCTCTCCTTCCTCCTGAAGCCTGTCGTCTGCAGAGAGTTGCTGCTGCCCTGCTCCCTGCCTGTCTCCACTCAGCAGCCTTCACCTGACGCCATGCACACTGTTCAGGTTAGTTCACCTTTGTTCCTTCTAAACAAATGACAGAAGTAGACAGACGTATCCAGAACCCAAAAGAAATAGAAAGATTTGAATCAGCGATGTGTTCACGGATACCAGGAGTTGATAACATGGCTGATGAAAGAACTGTTCCTGCTCTGTGGACGGGATGTAAAGCATGTCATCACAATGCAAGCTGGAAACTATTACAGAAAGTCATAGAGATAGATGTTCACATTTATACAGTTATGAAGACAAATTCATGTAAACTTATACAAATACTTTATATATCAGAATAACTAATAAAACAATTAATTTGATAGAAAACACTATCATATCTCCACAAATCTATATTATTGTTAACCAACTTTCTTGGACATTTAAAGCTTTCATCGAGGTTCTTTGAATAAAGCTTTGAATGTCTGTCGACATATTGGAATAAAGGGATTCATCAGATTAAACAATTAAATGCACTTTTCTTTAATGAATATAGCTTGTCAGTGCGTGCCTCCATCTGTGTGCAGCAAGCAGGGGAGCAATGAAATACGTTGTTTTTGAACGTTACACATTTTCAAAGTCCACAAAGTTCAGACATTCAAAGGAGGTTTGTTGTGTGTCAGGGTTGTCTCACTCAGCTGGATGAGGAGTGTGTGTTCAACCCTCTCTCTGTGAGCAGTAACCTGTACCAGCACCTGAGGAGCAGAGGTCTGCTCTCACAGCCTCGATACCCGTACAGGTCAGACAGGTGATGAAAATATGATGCAAATACATCTGTGTAGCCCTTGTGATCATTTTAGACCAGTGGGATTATCTGGATGTAATGGATGTCGAGGTCAATGATGACATGATGATGATTGTTGATACCAGGCTGCAGAAAGGAGAAGCCCACAGGGACCAGTGTCAACCACTAGAGGGCCCTAAAGCCTCAGCCAGCAGACAGCGGCAGGTAAACACAGCAGCTTCATGGCAAAGGTCATGATGTGCAGATGAGGGAAGTTCATAATATGAGTCAACAGCAATTTGACGACCTTATTAAGGTTGTGTGCAGGGTGCTTATCAATCCATGGACGGACTTTAACAAACAAGCATAGAGAGCATAAATTGCCAGGTGTAAAAAGCTAACGCTATAAATATAACTTCACATGATGATGTTCGGAAGTCTCATTTAGACACTTGTCGGCAACTGCCTTTTCAAGACATGTTAAAGCTTCAAAATTCACTTTATTTACTGATGTGTTTCAAAGTCAAAGAACAAAACATGAAAATCTCTTAAGCGCGTGTTTACCACAGACCTTATCACAGGCATCGTGCCAAAACCCATAAAGAAAGGGTTCAGAAGTGCATAATTCTGACTCACTTCAGGGTTTCAGGACTCATTCCTGCAGCACTCTATTATTCCAAAGATACCAATATATATTTAGTTGTTTGAATATCATTCAAAGCAGCATTGATCAAATGTTTTTCAAAACTTTACCTTGAAACATAAAGGCTGCGTGTCGTCTCCACTCAGCCACAAAATCAGGGTCGCCAGCTGGGAATGAACAGCAGGGTCCGAGCCACTGTGGCTCCCCTGCCCTCGACCTCCTCCTCCTCCTCCCTGGGACTTCCTCCTGCTAAGGCCTCTCGTCCGGCTCTGAAGCTCCTCAGCAGCAGCAATGGAAGCCGTCGGGCCCCGGCCCCTTCTCGACAGGAGGAAGACAACGGTGATGATGACTCCATAATAACACAGTGAGAGCACTGGGGGGGGAGAGCGGGAGAAAGTGGGCCGAGAGAGCAATACAGTGACACAGAGGTGGCAAAGAGAGAGCAAGAGGGGGGGGGGGGGGGGCAGTGCATCCTTTGAAATCTCTCAGCATCCTGACCTGCCATTTCAAAGGGCTTTCCAGTGAACTGCAGAAGCTTAGTCAGCGCAAACACACTTTTGGCTAATCGGTCCCCGTTGTACAGTTTGTGAGTAATCGGCAGCTCAAAAAGACTTTATAAAGCTTCTTTTGATACCTCAATTCATCTGTATTTATGTCACCACGAGAATCGTATTAGCTAGATCTGAATTCAACAAGCCTCTGCGCGTGTGTGTGTGTGCGTGTGTGTGTGTGTGACGAACGGAAAGTTTGGACTCGCTGCCATCTTTAGATTGGTGAGCCAGCAAAACTTCCAAATCACACACGTGAACAGTGAATAAGGTGTGAGAGAAGATGAAAAGCAGGAAACAGCAGGACAATAGAAGAGTCCCGAGGGAAGGGACAGCCAGTAATAAGAGACAAAAGGTCCATGTAACAACACACAGACACACACACACACACACACACACACACACACACACACACAGTCATAATAAAGCCGACATACTGCAGCTATAGTACAGACGAACTTATAGACAAACACACACATATGCACATTCCATTTCCATTTTGCCCTTGAGCCCTTGAACACAGCTTCACTGTTTTAATGAGACAGAGAATAAAGCAGCAGACAGAGGGGCCTCTCTGCTCTCCTTCACCCCCACAGCGAGCTCTCCCTCTGGGGGTTGAAAGGCAGCGTGAGGGGGGTGGATGGAAGGAGAACAGAGACGAGAGAAGACTGATTTTTAATTATTTCTTTCTTCTTTTTTTACAGCAGCGTGTTCTTAAAAATTGACATCAAAATGTTTGAACCTAAGAAAACTTTCCATTGTGAGCATGAGATTTTGGGGAGGGGTCGATGCAGGGACATCACACTCGCACATTAAATCATTGATTCATGCTCATACGCACATATTGGTCAGTTAGACACATCCATCGTCACCATTATTAATGTATTCCTCGTCACACACACTTAATCAGTCTCCCGCCATTCCACCCCCTTGTTGAACCTTATAACATTAAGGACTACCCGGTGGCAAATGACTTCATGACGTTGTGATGTCACAGGACTTCCACATTCACAGATTACATCCACAACGATCCTTTTGTCTCCGAAGAGAATTTGACCGGACCTCCAAAAACTGCCCACTGACATTTTACCCACTTCTCTCTCTCGCTGTCTCCGTCCTTATTCAGTACTTTCTTTTTAATCATCACGAGCTCAGAGACGTTGAGTCAACATGTGTGAATTTCATAAATGTGTTGGACTAGAACAACAGCAGCCTCTCTGTCCGCGAAAAGGTCAAAAGGCTGAAGCCAAAGTTCGGCCTTTTAACCAGGACGACATCAGCCACACTCCTCTTTAAATGTCAGACAAAAGTGTCCCTATCTGTTTACAAATTCATTCTCACGTCTCGCTGCTCAGAAGGTTTTTCGGGTCTTGGCCGCTGTTCTTTTCCAAGAAAGTTCTTTGTTCATTGTTGTTTTTATGCCTCCTCCACACAAACAGCCTTATCTCGTAGTGTTGACTTTCTCATGTTCCTGTTCAGTTTTCACGTCCAGTGTTTTGACTGTTCAAGTGAATTTATTGTCCGAGCTGCAAAAGGAAACATTGATGCGTTTGTGATTTGTGCACTTTGTAAATCAGTTGGTAATATTTCAGCTGTTGTGTCATTTTAGGATCTTGTTTGTTCTATATGTTTGTTGAACGTCTCTCACATTTGCATTTGTTGTATGAACTGGTTAATAAATTGTCTTTAAGTAACATGTTGGTGGGAGGATTACCTTTACTTTGAAAAGAGGGCATCAAACCACTTTTACCCACTGGTGAACAACGCTTCCACAGACAGGAAGTGCTATGAAAGGAACTTAAATATGGACATGTGATACTTTTATTGATAGACAAACTCTCATCTTTGCAGTCATTGTGGCTACCTTGTGATTGACAGGTACATTACAAACAAGCCTTCTGGCTCCAAACAAAACAAGATAGCGACGGTCTAAATTGTCGTCCACATGACCAGCACTTAGTCTCCAGTGTGCATTCACCAGACAATACTTGCTGCTTTTGTCTCCTACTTTTTAAGTTTTGCTTCATCATTTCCTGAGGGTGGAGAGGTGACCTTTGGCTGCATCATGTTGTCTCATTTTGCAGACAATGAAATACACGTCTATATATGTCAGTCAGCATGGACGGGACACTTCTCTGTTATCGTCATACTGTAGCTGATTAGCTGTACTTTTGTGGACAGATTTAAGGCTTCCTGTTTCTTGAAACATCGAGCATGTGGTGCAATTCACCACAATATTTCACCCATATTTTGTCCATTCTGATAAATATATAAAAGAATTGTGCGACTAAAAGTGCAACAGCATGTCCACTAGGTCTCAACTTCTGTATCTGAGTCAGGATAATAATAATGCTGCGACTTCCTGCTTTATTCTTCATGTACCATTTCCTTTTTTGCTACAATCTGTAGAACTCAAGAAAACTATCTGTCTCTCCAACTGTAATACACAGTCTCTTTCCTGTAATTGTCCTTACAGGGCAGCATTGACGACCCAGGACTCTAATATACATGCAGACTAAGAGCAGGGACACACACGAGTCACATATACAGGCAGAGAGCAGAGAACAGAAAGAGGAGTGAGAACAGAAAGAGGAAGTGCATCTCTGTGAGGAAGTGAGGAGGTGGTCAGGATGCTACATGACCTGAACTGTAATCCCACTGTCACTTATCTGTTCTGCGCTCCTACGCAGCTCTAGAAAAGACTGTAAATCTGATTTGCTGATAAGCAAGCATCTGAGTCACATCCTGAACATAAGAAACGGCTTCAAATCACCAAATTTGGTCAAGAAATCAAGTATGGAAAGATGAACTAAGAGAAACGTGTGTTTGTGCACAGTTCTTGTTTTAGCAGGGTCACAAGATAACCGACACGTGCTGAAAAATCATTTAAATCCCTTTATCGCCACACTGCACCTACAAATATTCTGAATGAGAATACTTTGCTTCAGTTATGTGAACAGAGAGAGTGACTGAGACTCTTTTTTCTTTTTTTTTTTGACATGACTTAATGGGTTAGCCCACGCACAGCTAAAAATAACAGCTGGTGGTCTGCAGTCAAGAGGAAACTGAACGCTTTCAGGTGCGTCTGAAGGCCGACACACGACTCCTCGTCACATGCGCAATACTAAGATCTCATATTAAAATAATTCGCCAATCTAGAAAACAGAATGAGGAACTGGAAGAGCGTTTCAGCTCGGGGGTGTTTTATATTCAGAGGTGCAGCTGACAGGTGTGACATTGTTTAGAAACACATCTGCATTTAAAATGATAAGTCTTGAAGGTTTAAGGAACTGTCTATTTGCTGTAAAGAAAAAGAAACTTCACATTTAAATAATTGCATTTACAGACATGATGGCAGATGTCAATAGAGTGACATCATTAAGAAGTTAGGAGGGATCTTAACACTTATCACTTGTTAGATGAGGTTTCCACAGTTACGCAGACATTAAATATTAAAGCTGCACGGATCTACGTTTCTATAAAGTGACATTATGTCAGTGTTGTACGGCGCAGACAGAAAGAGAAGCAGATATTTGACACGTGTCAATCATGCAAGTTTGACTGCAGCGTTTGAGTGCATTCGTCAGCCAGTAAACCACAGACTGTATATACAATGTGGAGGTCGCCTCTGTCACGTCACCCATTGGTTTGTGAGCGGCTGTTTTGAAGCCTGGAGTTTGGGGTTTTGACAGTTGCCTTCTCCGTATTTAGACGAGAGGGTAGAGCTAAGTACAACCGAACGGTGAACAAGACATTTTTAGGCGACCAAATGTTACATTTGACTTTCATGAAGTGAAAACGCACCGAGAAACGTTTACCCCAGACCAGACAAAACCATGGTCGCAACCTGTCAACCACAAGGTAGCCCCGCCCTAAAGCATACGCTATTTTACTATAAAGAGAACTATTATTTACACAAGGAACATCATGCTGTACTAAAGAACATTAGAAACTAGTGAAGTTACAGGTTTACTGAGGTAATAAATCAAGTGACAAATAGGATCATTTTCTTATAGACTTCTATACAGACGGACATTTATGAGACAAGCTGAGACATTTTCAACTTACTTTGTCTTCATGACTGCAAAGTTTTGCATTTGATCTTTTTGTTAGACCGTCCAGCCTCCACAGAAAGCACCTGTACAGTAAAGTCTGTTTCAGTGCCTCGTTATTGGACTGATCCTGTTCTCCTTCAGTGAGTCGGACATGACCTTTAAAAGAGGTCAGAGTGAGAGACCTTG
This sequence comes from Cottoperca gobio, assembly GCF_900634415.1. Taxonomy (NCBI): domain Eukaryota; kingdom Metazoa; phylum Chordata; class Actinopteri; order Perciformes; family Bovichtidae; genus Cottoperca; species Cottoperca gobio. The sequence goes on along the minus strand of NC_041372.1, from coordinate 4,076,145 downwards.
ACGGGAAAAAGACAGTCGCACAATGCTGAGGACAGAAAGACTATCATGATACTAGTGAGAGAGTGTGAGTGTGAGAGAGAGTGAGTGTGAGAGTGAGTGTGAGAGTGAGTGAGTGAGTGAGTGAGTGAGTGAGTGAGTGAGTGAGTGAGTGAGTGAGTGAGTGAGTGAGTGAGTGAGTGAGTGAGTGAGTGAGTGAGAGAGGTCTACATGAAGACATGGCAGTCTGGCCAAAGATCGAAATGACACAAACACACACCTACACATGCAAGTCAAGCTGTGTCTGTCATTGTGTGTCTGGCTGTATTAAAGTGGCTCCTACTTCAAGATTCATCAATAAATAAAACACTTTTGTAAGTGGGGTGTTTGTGTCATGTGTCCTGCAGCAAAACATCAAAATCTGAGAAAAGTTACAGAAGTAGATCTGAAACTATGAAGTGATGTCTATGATAGGCTTTCAGTATGAGGCAACCCACCTTGAGCAAACACACACACACACACACACACACACACAGGAATGCACACACATATGGCAGCAGTGGAACGTAGACAGACACAGTTCCACCCAACGTTCGGTGAACTAAACTAAGTTGCAGCAGGTTTGAAGCCTGTTTGCAGATTTCTCACTCTCTTCTCACTGTCACACATTCATCGGCAATCAGGCAGCCGAGCTTCTGCAGGTGTGTGAAAGGTCAAAGCAGATGAGGAGAGAAATGTGAGGGAAGGAGGAGCGGAGGTGACAGAAAGCAAAGAAGAGCTTTTTGTATGCAACACTCAGCTGTTTGCAAATTGGGCGAAGTCTTCGACAGCCTGTAAACTGGATATTCCAATGAGGAAGTGTTGACCCACATTAAAGAAGCAAATGTTGACAGCATGAAAACACGACCATGTTCTTTGTGCCGTGTCGGTGCTTATTTTTCCAATGAGTTCACACAGAGTTTAATGAGAAAGACAGACGTTTGTCGTCGCTCTCTCCCCTTCTGTTTTTCCTCCCCCACTCTGTCTGAAAGAACAGGGGAGGGAGGGGGAGACGAGTCAGGAAATTTAGCCTCAACGTGTAATCAAGTTACTTTGAGGACTTTCCTGTCCAGGAAGTACTCCAGCAGCAGGTGGGTAAATAAAGAAAGAAAAAAAAGGGGATAAAGAGGGATGATGGGGATAAAGAGCAGCAGTGACGGGAACAGTCTGTACGTGTGATGCAAGCCAACCAGACAAAGACAGGTTCATCCAGCCAGCATTCATCATGTCAGCGTCTCTTTCATCTCCTCTCTCCGTCTTTAGGTCTTTTCTTCTCCTTCCATCCTCCGCTCAGGATAAACACCCCTCTCTCTGCAGCATTCTTTAACGTGAACAAGTATCTGTTTTCCCTTCCATCTTCCCGTCTCTCCACCTCGTCTTCCTGCCCTCCTGACCATATCTCTCGGAGTTAAAATGCATAGCGTGTCCCACACAAACCAGCCCCCATTAACTGTCACCAGAGCAACCGAACAACAGAATTAATGCGGAGAGGGAGAAAGGAAGGAAGAAAGTCTTTGCTCCTTTTCTTTCGAGGCTCAACCTTTAACAGTCTGAGTAAGTGGTTAGAAACCGACTGAAACAACAACAACAGAGAGTGGCAGAGGGAGGGAAGTGAGGTCAGACTGCTAACTGTCCCGTTTGGTCTTGAAACACCAAAGAAACCTCTCCGATTGGCTTCTGATGGGACAGGCACACACTTCTCATTTAAAGATCCTTTTTAATAGTTATATTTACAGACAGCACAGCTGTTTCTGACACACATATTGACACATTGCAGGGAGTTGATTAGTTTCATATTTAGTTTGTCTGTACATAGAAACATAAAGGATTCAATAATATTATCTTAACCAGGAAGTCACCTCTGTAATTCAATAACCACACGAGGACCATGTGACCCTCATTACGTCTTAAAAAAATCACTTTTCATGTTTCCTCTAAAACAGTAGCAACAATATTTTTCCATTCAGTGGATCCTAAGATGCGACTACGTCACATATTAGTGTCCTGGGCTGAAAATGTGGTAAATCTCTCCAGTTTATTGGGATTTAGTATAAATCAGTCCAGAAAACACAAACAGAAAAAGTTCAATTCATTTTGGTAAAGCCTAAAAGATACTTCAAACCGAAGCAGTGCAAAAACATGTTTCCCAGTTACTTCATAAGCACAGCGGACATTTTATAAATGAAGAGCCAGCCGCTCTCTCAGCTTGTTAAAGTGAAGCCTGTAGGCCGGCTCCTTTTGGCAAATCCAGACGGTTTCTATGTGTGTGTGTTCAAGTGAAGTGGCTGCTCCCAACCACACTGTGGCTTGGTACTCCAGTTATGGGTTTGACCATGCAAACACCCACTCTCTCTCTTTCTCACACACACACACACACACACACACACACACACACACACACACACACACACACACACACACACACACACACACACACACACACACACACACACACACACACACACACACACACACACACACACACACACACAGAATGAATCGACTGTCTCTAATAATTATGCCAGTCCACAGTTTGAAGAAATGTGTTTACAAAAGCTGCATGAATAAAAGGCATTAGCACTTCTCCTCTTCTCACAAAGGGGATGAAGATTACATGTTTAGTCCTTGTAGCAAAAAAAACATGTCAAATATCTCCAAAGTTGTCATAGATGATATCAGGTGATCTCAGCGGCGCCTGCTGCTGGTCGTACCACGAATTATCAGAAGGAGGTTTCCGCTTCGACACTTTGCTGTACAGCTCCATCCCCCCGTCTCCTCCTCCCCAAATATTGTTGTTGTTGTTCACATTACTGCCTCCATGTTTCCCAGTGGGCAGCGGCACCGGCTCCTTCCGAGCAAGTCTGCCCGGCTTAGGAGTGGTGACAGGTTTAGGCCACCTCGGCGCCGGAGGTTGCGGCACGCAACGGCTCTGGGCCAGCAGAGGAGGCGAGTGTTTGTGGGACTCCGACTGCTTTCCAAGCGAGGGGGTGCTGTAATTTCCCTCTGGTCCGGAGGCCGCCCCCTCTTCCTGTCTCCTCTGGCTGTGGGCCTCGTCGTAAATACTCATCCCTGAACTAGAGGTCGAGGCGCACCCCTCGGGTTCATCGTATATGTGCTCCAGACGAGCAGCAGGAGGCAATGAAGCCCCTTCTGCTTGACCTCCTGGGGGTCGCCTGTTACTGTTCACCCCTCGTCCTCCCCCAGCACCCCCGTTTAGACTCATCGCACTCGTTTTCTGGTTCAGCTCCAGGCTGATCCGGTCGTACACGTGCGAGAACAAGTCAGGCGGCTTCCTGTGGTTGCTGCCTCCAAGGTGATGATCCGCTTGGACGACACCTCCTGAAGCCTCGTCTCCGACTGGTCGGAGGCGTGGGGTGGGCACTAAAGGGGCGCTGCTTTGACCTTTGATAATGTCCACTGGGTCGGAGTAGAGGCAGTGGCTGCTGTGCAGAGGCAGGCGGACTGAATCTGCCGGCTCAGAATAAAGAGCTGCATGTTCGTCAGCTGAGGAAAAACCTTTTGCTGCCGCCTGCGCCCTGGGAGCCTTTACAGGGGGCCCCCCAGCTCCCAAAACTCCCAAGATGGCTGGAGGTTCTGGTAAACTCCTCCCCTTGAGCCCTCCTGCCGTTCCTTGCCCCCTTCCTCCTCCTCCTCCTCCTCCACCATCTCCACCCTCTCTCTTCCCAAGCACACCATCAGCAGAGCCCGGTTTGCTGCCGCCTGAATCGCCGTCGGCCTCCCGACTGCTGCAGCTGCTGCTGCTGTCTCCATTTCCTGCTGTTAAGCTACTAGGAGCGGCGTTGCGTATGTACTGCAGTGACGAAGGGCAGTCTGGGTCAAAGTTGATGGGGCCGCTGAGGTGGCGCTCCTCAGCCAGGACCTTCTGCGACTGGATGGCCTGCTCCACCAGCGTGAAGATCTCGTTGCCTTGCTTGGTGTCAAAGGTGAAGTTACCGGGGCCCGAGTCGCAGCGCCGGCCTGCCTCGAACGAAAACATCACCTAAAGAAAGAAAAGACAGAAAAGGGAAAATGTTTGAACGCATTCAAGTGTGTGTGACTAAATAAATATATACAGAGAAGTCTGAATAAATGCCAACATGGAACTGAAGTAATGGAGCCAGTCACAGAAGGCTCAGCGCTCTGTTCCACTCACTCATTTATCATTTTCTTGGCACTAAAAGAAAGCTTGCTTCCTTTTTCCACATAATTGTAAACTTCACTGCTTTCGCTTACTGTGGATTTCTATTTTACACACAAACTTCCCCTGCTTTCTTTTTCAAAAATCATGACCGCCACATACAGATCGACATATGTACATCTTTTATCTTGTGCATAACATCAAAGTTTCAGTCTTGAGACTTAAATAAATAAACTGTAGACGAGCCAGACAGACCTTTAAAGGTCATCAGCCATTTTTAAACCCTGGTCTCCAGCTCTGAAGCATCTAAAACAACCACAGACTAACACTCTCATTATATTTTCCACATGCACACACTGCTGCTAAAAGTATCATTTGCACTTCCTAACTACGATCAAGCGTTGCATTCTGAGCTTAAATGTAGCACGCCACACTTCCTCTGCGTGTACTCGTCACATTTGTACCCACCCGGTCTCGCCCGTATCTCCTCAGCAGCTTGTAGGGCCACACGACAACGTTCCTCTTGGTCTTCGGCTCCTTCAAGATTAAAATGTCGTTTTCTGCTTTCAGCCAGTAGTTGCCCGTCAGCCCGCAGCGCTCTGACGCCTCGGTGCGCTGAACGCTCACCCAGAACTCGTTCACTGCGAGGAGAAGATTATACTGTATATATATATATGGGGAGACATTTCTAACTAAAACACATCACCATGAAACTTCCCCAGCTGATTACTTACATTAAGACAACTCGTGTTTGTATTACATGTTTTCTGAAATGTTATGTTTAAAGAAAATGATCTTATTAAATATGTACTAATATTCATTTCTGAGACAGAAGGGTTAAAGATTCTTCTTTCATTTTGTTGACATTAGTGTGAAAGCTTTTTACGGAGGGAATTTTGGATACCAATAATTGATTCACTCAGAATCAGAATATACTGTCCACAATAAAAATCTATTGTTTTTGTGGACAGGTGGCGCACAGTGATTTAAGTTAGTGAGCTCACAAGATTGTACGAGGATTCATGTGTTACAGTTAGACTATCAATGTTTGTTTGTTTTACTAATAATCCAGATTTATTTTTGCTAATATGTAATCATGTTACTGTAATCTGAACTTTTAGAAATATTTTAGTTTTTGAAAACAGCCCCCTGCACTAACTCTGAGACACTTTCATTGAGATAATTATTTTTTGTATTGCAAGTTTTCTGAAATTTCATGTTGAAACATGCAAATGAGGCATTATCTAATGTTTACATGTGTTGCATGTGGGAGAAATCTACAGATGCAAATAGAAAAAAAATTAGTAAAATAAAAACCTAAATGTGTATTTTGGATGTTTTCTTTCCACTAAGACTAAAATACTATCTAAAGATGTGTTTGCCTGTAGCGTCTGGCCTTAAGGTCTTTAACTGATGTAAGGTGTAAGATTTTATTCTGTAGTTTCCTTACCCTCCTCTCTGGAGTAGTAGATGAGGTTTTCAGACATCTGCAGGTCCAGGGCTCCTCCATTAGAGTCTGCAGCAGTGCTGCTGCTGCCTCCTCCCTGCAGACACACAGACTCTAAATTAGGATTTTCATAGTATGTGAATTATACTTTGCTTTTTGTTTGTGTTGTACTCTGAACTGTTTGGACAAAAGGAAAAGGTTCCAACTGGAAGGATAGAGACAGAAAGCATGAGAGGAGAGAAAGACAATAAAGAGTTAGAGAGACAACAGAGAACGAAGCGGAGGAAGTTGTCCTGGAAACTCCCTCTGGCTTCCTCTCTGCAAATATGTGTAATGTTCATGTGTGTGAGTGTGAGTGTGTGTGTGAACACAATAGAAGCTGTGGCCTGTTTAGACACTCCAGGGGCATGTGGGAAATTTTGGAAGCCACACAAACAAAAAGAATTAAACCCCAGTTCAAGGCAACATTTAAAACAGCAGTTCTGTTTTCCACCAAGCTAAGGAGATTTGTTTTTCTTCATTTAAAATATTTTTTGGTCACATTCAGGCGCAAAACACACATAAAGAAAGCTTGTGCCTTTAAAAATCACACATGAGGAGAGATACCTGAAATGCGATGTCACACATGGTGTCCATCCAGTCCTTGGTGGCGTTCTTCTCTGCAGCAAACACGTGCGTCTTGTCGTTGGTCTCCACACAGAACGCTGCCATGTTTTCTTTGGGACAGCTCTCCGTCAGCGCCGGCAGGATGGAAATGCACTCTGACAAGCGGATGATCTTCTTGTCAAGCTTCCTGGTTTTCTCATTGGACCCGCTTCCCGAGGCTCCGCCGATCCCCCCAACTCCACCCGAGGGTGCGTCGTAGAACTCGAGGCGGGCGATGCCGTTTTGGCTGGCGGGGTAGAGGACGAACCAGTTCTTCTTCCATTTCTGATGAGAAACACAGGAGAAGATTTAAAGCTGCACTAATCAATATGTTTCCAACAGAAAAGATATTATACGTATTATACACTTTTCATCACTTTCCTACAACAAACATTAAAATGTATGACAATAGTACTTATTGATATTCTTGAGTGTTTTTTTGCTTGTTTTTCAGATTCATTCCCGAACACAATCTGAAAGTTTCCCCAATATGTTTGAACTTTCCCAGATCATTGTTATTATTTTAGCATGGGCCAAAGAAAAAAAACATTATATATAATATCATGGGGCAGAAACATACATTTATTTGTATTAATGGGAAAGGCCTTGTAGTGCTCTGTAGTTTCTATTGTATCATGTCTCTTATTTGTATTACAACAATAAGCGACACACGTTTTGTTTCCCTCTAGAGATGAGTAAAACACAGAAGGATATTTCTGAAGGTTGGAAGGGATGACAGGAGGGAGAGCAGGTGGGTTTGCAACACACTGTTCTGTTCTGTTCTGTCTGGGGAGGGAAGAACAATTTGCATGTGGTTGGTTCAGACGGCACAATGCAGAGTTTTTGAAGTCTACAGAAGATGTGAGTCACAGACGTCACAGACTTAGTCACCACTGCTGTGGTAAAGGGAGTAAGAGTTTAGGCTGACGAGCCTCATCATCACCACTAGAACTGGGACCCAGTGGCAAAAATAAATCAGTGGCAAAGTGCCCCCAAAATTCAAGGTATCTGCCCCATAAAACACAATCAAAAAACGTGTGATTGAGATGATAATATTTAGAAGGAAGTGTGCTGTGGCCCCGAACAGGTTAAAAATAGGACCCGGTCCCAACTAGGTGACAGGTGCTTCTCTCCCTGAGGACAGCAGCGAGGAAGCAACAGCCAACAATGATCTCTTCCTCCCAAGGGACAAACAGGGACATGACCAAACAACATGACACGCAATGCTGAACAATAAGACGCACAGCAAGTGTCCAAGACTGCAGATGTTCAACGCCAACAACGGACATGATGACACAATCTGAGATGATGTGCAATTACTACAGAAAAAGTCTAAATGTGATTATTGTAAAAGATAAACTACCCAACGGTAGGCTGCTGGCTCACTGTCACACTTTCATGTGTTACTGGGAACCAGAACGCAGCAATCGTTAATGTTATTAGTGACTGCTGTGCTTTCAAAATGTCTGTTGTTGCACTGGACTGCAGACGCAATGAGCTGCATGTAGATCATGTTCATTTAGCAGCTCAATCAAGGAAAGTGCAACAGGTTTGTCTAAGCAGGGAGGGCTGGAGCCTGTTAATATTAGGGCTGTCCTTCGACTAAAGAAATGTTCAGACGGACTAACACTCGCAAGGTTTTGTTGACTAATTGATGATTTAAATCGACAGATCTGTAAAGTTTCTCCACAAATTTAAATTTAAAATATTGTGTTTACCACAAATAACTCATTCAGCATGAAACAAGCCTTTGCTTGGTGTTCCTCAGTTTTATGGCTCTCTGGCAGTCAGGCAGCTTCCGCCCCACTGAGTGAATGTCGGGGGGGGGGGGGGGAACACACACTCCTTGAAGAAACGTAGTTGAGATGAGGTGTGACAGCCAAACACATGCACATGTTTAGAGGGTTAACAGGGGACGTCAGGGGACGTCAGGGGACGTCAGGGACTTCCCAAACAACTCATTCAGTTTTAACATATCATACGTTATAAAAATCATCATCAAAATCATATCCCTGAAACGTTTAGTCGACGGACAGAATAATTTTTAACTATTAACGGTTTCAGTCATTTTTCAAGCAGAAATAGTGAAAAAATTGAAATATGCTCCGATTTCAGCCTCTCAAATTACAGGGTTCTCTGCTGTTTTGTCATATATTAATGTAAACTAAATATTTTTGGGACTTTTGGTCGAACAAAACAAAATTTAGAGAAGTCTTGTTTGGCTCTGTGAAGGCAATTGTTTGACATTTCACATAGATTATTGATTTATTGAAAGATTTATTGGTAGAATAAAAAAATAAATAATCGTAGCCCTATTTGTATGCAAACTCTCTATCTGCAGAGTAACAAGTGTTTATAACTAAAGGAGTTAAAGAAGAATATCTCCTTCTTTAATGTAGTGAAGTAGAAGTATGCAATAGAAATACGAGTGAAGTTAAAGTACCTCAAAATGAGAACTGAAGCAGATACATATTAACTTTCCACCATCAGGTTACTGCATGACGTCTAACATCATGTCAGCTTGTTCACTATCATTCACAGCATGGAAATAATAGATGAGAGTCAGACTTCAGGTGTAATTATAGTATTTGCATGATTTATGCTGCACAATCAAATATATTTAACCATCGTTGCAATTTAACAATAAGAACAAACCAGATGGGACTGAGCTGCAATAACGCACTCATACGTTGTAAACATCACAATTAGAACAGAACAGAAATGACAACAGAGTAGCTCGCACACATGAAAGCAAACTTCATCCACTTCTAAACACACACCAAGTTCCAAAAGTGAACATATGTGTATGCACACACACACACACACACACACACACACACACACACACACACACACACACACACACACACACACACACCTGATAAACTAACTGCCAGAAAGGACAGGAAATGTGTGGGATCGTCATTACACAGGATCCTCTTCACTTCCTTCTTCTGCATGCAGGTGTGTCTCAGTGTGTGTGTGTGTCTGTGTGTGTGTGTGTGTGTGTGTGTCTGTGTCTGTATGTGTGTGTATGTGTGTGTCTGTGTGTGTGTCTGTGTGTGTCTGTGTCTGTGTGTGTGAGTGTGAGTGTGTACATATGTGCATCTGTTTGTATTGTTGTTATTATTCCCTTGGTGCATTCTGGACCATCTGTTGCTGCGCACACATGCAGACTCTGACAAACGTGTGATTGTGCAGTTATATACATAAACAGGGTGTGAAACAGTGACTTAGATGTGTGTGTCTGCATGTGAAACAGCTGCTCCATATAAGGCAACAGACCGCTATCAGCCACTAATACACTGAGTGGAAATTATGCAAAAAAGATCATGACAAAGGGAGAGATACTTCCTCACTGATGTGCTGTGTTCAGTATCAGCTGCATCAGCTGCAGCCTTATGTAGCCTTACAGTGTTCCTGTTTATCAGTCAGTACATCAACATGTTCATAAATGACCTGCTTGTATGAGCTTTTGACATAAACAAAGAATAAAATCTTCCCATCATGATGCCAGCTGACGCCAAATATTTGTGTTGTTTATTCTGTACCAGTAACGAGTGTAGTGGCCTTCAGGTCTTTGGTAGCTGCTTTCAACACTGAAGGTGACGTGGTGGCAGTTTTGTTTGTTTTTTAGATCATTTTGCATAAACAACAAAGCCGATTCTAATTATTCAAAACTGTCATTGTATTCATTCGTTTATAAATTTGCGTCACATTTTCACTGTGCACACATTTACCATTGTATCATTTTGAGACGCAGAAGAGCTTCTCTGTGGGATTCAGTGGGAATAAGTCCCTGGAGAAGCTGCTGTGGATATGGCATGAATGTTGGAAAGAGAGTGACTGTTGTTTGTTTTGTATTTTTGTTTTCAAATGTTGAAAGTTGAACCTCGGCTTCTATAATAAGTCTACAATAAACTGTGAAGCCAAAAACAGACACTCAGCCGTAGGGACAGAAATGTCCCCATTGAAACCCAATAAAACCACAATTTTATGATCCCACGGTCATTACAGCATAACATCTATTATATCAGGCTTCACATCTGGAGCCCCGGCTTCAAAATAGCAGTTTTTTACTATTTTCCACCAGATTGAGCCATTTTCTCATGTTTGCCCTGTGATGCAAACACAAGCAAGGCATCAAACTCAATGCTGTTGCTCATTTACATATCCCAGAGTGTGACAAATGTTAAATCCCCCGAGAATTTGATCTTCAAAAAACAACATTGCTGCATTATGTAAACAAACTGATATTCAGAGCATTAAAGAATATTTTGCAGTTATAATCAGGACATAAAATGAAATATTAATACATATTTTTAGGCAGCTTTTTGACATGGGCATTTTTGTCCTCTGAAGACATCAGAGCAACTTTTTTTTTAAAGTGAGGCACAAAGGTTAATCATTTCCAGCACCTGTAACTGTATTGTAATGATTCATACATTATTGCAGTGTGCGTGTTTTGCATGCAGACCCAGTAACTGACGGGTGGCTACATTTATCACAACTGTCACTGCTCAAACCCGGGATCCTCCATCTGTCATGATGCTGTTTAACTAAACCACTCGACCATGTTCCCACAGACCTCAGGGACACATACAGGAGCAGCATGCCTGGTGTTCGGAGAGTAACAGTATGTTTGTTTGTGTACAGGAGCGTGTCTGTTCTCTGTAATGTGTAAGGGAGGGAGAAGGAAAACAGAGGAAAGCTGTGTTAGTGAGAAGTAGTGTGTGTTTTAGAAAGAGGCAGACCACTGATGTGACCACAGATCTGCTGCCCTAACCTCCGTCCTCTGCTGTGTCGACAAAATAAAACTCAATTATGTCAGGACTCGGAGGGAACTGGGAGAGTTTAGTGGAGCAAAGTAAATAAGCTTTTTTCGGTTGACCAAAACTGAAACACACCGAGCTGGAATTTAAATGAAACCATGTTGTAAAAATGAGATTACAGTGATTTACAGTTATGAGTCTTAGATTCACTGCCACTTTATATTTAACATCTCCAAATGAAATCAGAGAATATCAGCTTTGTGTTACTGAAACATGGAGAGTCAAGTAAACATATGCCACTTTTTTCTTTTCTATTTTATAATTATATATATATATAATTATATTTTAGTTTTTAATGTATTTATATAATTTTCTAATTAATTCTTTATTTTTATGATAATGTGGGAGGTTCCTGTTCGGCAGCTTTGTGAAGAAGTTGCTTGTGTGTGTGTGTGTGTGTGTGTGTGTGTGTGTGTGTGTGTGTGTGTTCTTCCTTAAACTAAAACATTAAAGAAACTTCCATTTGTTCTGTTGTGAACATGCCGTGTGTCCTCGTCTGTCCCACCAACGGCTATTTCTGGAGCAGACAAATATTTTCAGGGGAGATAATGATGTCCAGAAGTAGGTCAGACTGGGCAACACAAGTGACAGGATGCTTACAACAACAGAGTGATATGCGATGAAAAAAAACATGCATTCCTGTCCTTAATCCTAAATAACTCACTTTGAGTTTTTTTACTCACATCACAGAACACACACATACTGTAACGCAACGACAACATGAGTCAGAACACTTCCTGGATTCATAGTTTGTTTGAGGGGCTCTTTGGAAAAGTGTACATGTAGTGAATCACAATTTAACTCCTATTTTTAACACTTTAAAAAGCATTTAGTCACTGTGAGTATTCCATTACAATAAAAGGCATTTTAAGTGTTTACTAAGAGAGGGACATTTCTGTGACATACTGTATTTACAAAATGTCTGACCAGAGATCGTTCTCACCAAACACAGTGGGTGATACAGCAAAATGTAAACTGTCGGAAGATATTTCATACTACAAATGTTTCTTTTCTGAGAAATATGATTTAACGTCCGAGATGCTGATGAAAAAATGAAAAGAGAATTTCAGACAAATCCCATTAGACAGTTATTACTTTTGATGTGACTCCCTGTCGAAGCCGTCTGCATCATCTACAGTACCCTCATCTGCAGCCTACAAACTGCAGATCTAAGCATCTTGGATTCGTGTGGCAACAAGCAGATGCACAGCTGAGCTCCCTTCACACTAAATCATGCACACAATCACGTCGCTCTGCTGTCAGCTTGAGCCATAAGATGAAAAAGACAGTTTACCAAGTGTAAAAACTAATAACAGCATAATGTTTGGACTCTTTCACCAAACACTATTGTTCCGTGACCACATTTAGTGAATACTTAAGTCAACTACAGTTCAGACAGCAGCACCACAAACCTCTGGCATGCTTGGGATGTTATGAATACCTTTGTGCATTAAACTTCAGAGGAAACAGCAGATTTGTTTCTTCTGCGTCCTGCAGTGGAGTTTGAGAGCCGTCTGGGACATCGTTGTTAAACACTTAATTGTTTAGTGTAGTGAGGACGTGCATGATTGTGGGCACATGGAGCCGAACCAAAACTGAATTAATCCGATTAATCAAGTTCAAGATTTGTCCCCGAGGGGCAATTGGTTCTGCTGCAGGAGCAATGAAAACAACTTCACAGGGTAGGACACAGGATGAACTGCCACACAGAAGAAGTACACATAATACAAGCACCCGAGAAACAACTGGTGTTCTTGATAATGTTATTTCATAATAATTCTACGTAACTCCTTGTGTTACTCGTCTCCCTAATACTGATAACTGGGTTGGATATGGAGAGTAGAAGCTAAAATTAAACCTGATGCAGGTTAATGGTTTACATCCTCACAGCGTGCTGTACAAACTCTATCATGACCTGATACACGCGATGAAACCGCATTCAGAAACAGAAACCTGGGTCAGATGTTGCCGCTGCACTATAAAATCACATTTTCCGACCATGCACAAGGGAACAAGCCTGTGTGAGTGTGGGTGCATGTGCGTGTATGCCCAGACAGCTCTACAGATTGCATAATTCAGCCAGAAAACCTCAAACCAGTTTCAACACTTTGTGATCAACCAGCTTCCTGTACTTTTCTTCTCTACTCTGGTGCTTTTATCCACATCTGTTAGCTTCTCTCTTACTGTGAAAAGATAGCGTGTTATTTATGAAAATGTGGATTGGTGATTTCAGGGCAGGAAACGGGGCCAGAAGGTTGTGTTGATCCATGTCATATGACCAGAGAGAGAGACAGAGAGACAAAGCCCCTCTTACAAATCTGAAAGAGTAAATGAGCTATTATCTAGCAGTGCACCAAAGGCAAGGTTGCATGGAGGCCAAGGACTGACACACACACCCACAGGTGTTATCCGAGTCCAGTGCTGTTGTGTGAACTCAGAGTCAGAGGCAACACAGTCATATTGCAATAATGTTTTTTTTTTGTTGTTTTTTTTAATGTAGGAAGAATACAATTAAAAAACAGATGTATTCCTGATATGATCTTTGGAGTTCTTTTTTTCCCTTATTATTTATCTTTTGAATAAATGTTGAAATCCATAGACTGCCCGCTAACAGTTATGCCTGTGTTGTGTCTGAACAAATGACTGCTGTATAATTGCACTTGATAAAAAATGTATGCAGCTGTTAACTACTCTAATAAAGTGAGGCGTCACCAGCTCACTAAATGTTATTCCTTCCATCTCCCCATCCTCATTTACTTTATAGATGCTTTAGTTCACTTTGGCTTCATGTGTTTTACATTTACTGAATGTTTCTACAGTGCATGCCATCACATTCACATGCAGCACACTCGCTCACACACACAGGGATGCAGAGCAGGTTGACTCCAAAGCACCACATCAAAACTCGGCCAGATCCGTGAACACTGCTGTCACTTCCTCTGCATCACTAAGTTGGTCTTTGAAGAAGTTGGGCACGATGACTGGTCTTATTGCACCAATGTGTGCTCCATTTGTCATGTAGTAAATTGCTTACAACTGGAAATGTTACAAAGTCTACGAGTCTTATGTGTGGATTAAAAACTTATTTTAGATATTGAATAAAATCTGTGAACATACCAACATGTAGACTTCTACAGCGAGGATTTGACATTAACACACTTTGTGTCTCAAACATAAGTTACTATTTTATTATTCCTATAACGAAATATTATATAGTCAGTTTATGATAGGCAGCAGTGACCTGAAAGTGCAAACGCTAGTTTCTAGTTTTAGTGGCTTTGAAGAGCAACGTAGATGAGTTTGTATTATTAATAATAATAATAATAATAATAATAATAATAATAATAATAATAATAATAATAATAATAAGCTTTATTTGTATAGCACCTTTCATACAAGAATTGCAGCCCAAAGTGCTTCACAGCAAAAACATAGTACAAGATTAGACAGAGCATTCACATATTACTGGTTTATAATATTCCTATTACATTTCTCTCTTGCTTATAATTTGATATTAGATAGCATCCTCACAACATGCATTATGGGCTCACCAGCTAGTTATTTTTCGTCATTTCTGCGCGTCCTAGCAAAGTAACAGTTATTTATTTGGACTTACCTTTCCAAACTTTTGATGCTGCACATAAAGTTGTCCCTCCTTCACGTGGGTGTCCATGCCCTCCAAACTCTCCAGGGCCACCCTTCCTCTAGAAAGACGAAATGTGAGTTGAACTTGACGAAAATCACTTTTATGGTTGTTTCTTTATCCTACATCCACTCACAACTTCCCTCTTCTCTCACTTCCGCTCGCTAGCCGTTAAAACGCATTTATCGTACCGCGCGCGCACAATTAACGGCGTCATGGTAGAAATCAAAAGCCCAAAGTGTGTCTGGGTGGTCCAGATAAAGTTAAATAGTGTCCAAATGTTTTCGGTGGGTCGCCTATCTGTCGCCTCTCACTCCTCCTGCAGGGCTGGACGGGCTGGAGAAGTGGAAAGCCACAATTAAAAGAACGTGAAGCTTCCGGTTACAACTTTCAGAATAAAAGTCCAATTAATTAACGGCTTTGAGTGCATGGTGGAAAAGTTCAGTAGTGCTTCACAGGTGTGTAGCCTCGGCTTTTCAGGTCCTGGGTACACCCCAAGTCTCTTAAATTGCATCCACATTTCCCTGACTTGGGTCTTTTTAATGTTTCAGGGAAAATACGTAATTCGTATCAAACCCGATGCTCAGAAATGATCAGACATGTGACTGAATCGAAATGATAAATAAAAAAAGTAAATAGGTTTCTTGCTGAAAACTCTATCTTTGAATTATATTATATCCATAATAAAATGTAATGGGAGAAATAACAGATCATGAAAAGAAAAATATTTCTTATAAATTAAGAAAGTTGTTTTTGGTCCGTTGTGTTTTTTAAATCTACAAATAACACAGATCTTTAACTAGATGGCAAATCAGAAAACCAATATAATATACACTTTAGAATGATACAGTTTGATCTGTTATCTGTCTTCACTCCGGTATGAAACTCCAGTGATGTTCAATCAGATCAGTCCGATCAGCTGCAGCGTCCAATCAATAGCTGATGTATCAGGACTAATAAACATTATTATTCAGACAAAAGTTCAATAGTAACAAAGAAGAGTTGGAAAAAATTAATCATCATGTTCACATTGTTTATGTGCTTTACAAAGTTCTAAAGTGACGCATGCGTTTTTATTTTTGAAATCTGAATTAGTCAACATCCGGGGTCTTTAAGCAACTCTGTGGTGCTTGACGCAGCTGTCTCTCTGCAGGGGCAGTGAGCAGCGCGTGGTGAGCGCACCGAGCCGCTGCTCTCCTCCCACCTCCTCTTGTGTAACTTCTGTTGGTTTCAGCTCTGACACGCGCACATGCAAACTATAGGCAGAATATAAATGATACTGTAAACTGCATGTAACAGCATTATGTTTCGCTAACCAACTGCAGGAACAGCAGGAAATCACATATCATAGAAAACAGTTATTCTTTGTACGAACAAACAAAGTAAGATCA
Source organism: Cottoperca gobio (assembly GCF_900634415.1). Taxonomy (NCBI): domain Eukaryota; kingdom Metazoa; phylum Chordata; class Actinopteri; order Perciformes; family Bovichtidae; genus Cottoperca; species Cottoperca gobio. Next base: position 4,060,034 of record NC_041372.1, on the reverse strand, counting down.
AGTTTCTCACCATTAGTGCGAACTTTAACTATAGAGATATTAAAACAATTTTGAGTAGCCAAGGAATGATAGTTATTTTTTAAGGAGCATGTGTTGGCAAAGAGAAGCTGGCCCCAAAGTTAATGTGTTGCAGATGCCTCCTGCTGGCTCACAGAGTAACAAGAAGTTGGTGTTTCCAGCCCATAACAGACAGTCCTAAATCTGTGACACTGAGTATGGGTTTTTCGACACACAATGGGTGTTTAACTTCACATTTCTTAAACTAAAAAACATATTGTCCTTAACCTATTAGCAGTATAAAAAAACTTTAGTACCTTGCATGGACGAGAATTTTCTGGTTTTTTTAAACATCTTCAGTGTGTTTAGTTTGCATACTCGGATGCAAAAAAATAGTAATAATAGCTAACTGAAGCCAGGGCACGAAGGAGGTCTCCACACTGTTAGGCTCCAAATAAATAGCTTATACCTCTTTTTGTGTCTTGAAGGTAACGTTTCAATATCCTAAGGCAAGTGTGAAAGAGAAAACAAAGGCATTTCTTGCAGAGGCAGTAATCAACTCAAATCACTATCACCTGGTGAGTAAACAGCAGAGAGAAAACAAACACTACAAGATGGCAATCACAGTACTCCAGAAAATCCAGAGAAAGAAATTCAATGATAATATGACAGAAACTAAAATGTAAATCACTGTCTTATATGAACACATTTCAATATACATATATATAAAGTGAATATATATAAAGTGAATATATTATAGAAATAGTATTGTATAGTATAGAAAAACACACCTGCCACCTACTGGTCATTTAGCACCACTGCAGGTTGAAGCTCAGCCGCAACTCTCGCGATAATTGCGCACTTGAACTGGACCAAAACAGGAACTAAAACATGGCATCTGTGTTCGGCGGAGTAGAGGGGTGAGAATAAGTTTTTATACAAGAAAACCTTTCCAATTTTTGGTTTTGATTATCAGTTAAGGCTAGTGTGTGTTTTTGCAGTTGTCATTGAGATATTCACGCTACATGCCGATACCGAAAGAGTTTCATTCTGACTACAGACAAGTCTTCCGACAGAGGGAGCTTTACTGTTGTGTGCGTGCAAGTGTCTCGTGATCACTTTATCTCGCTCACATTTTGTGGGGTACTGTCGTTTAGATTATGTGATATCTGATATTTTAATTATAAGTAGTTTTTTTGTCCCTGCTGTCTCACCTGTACGTTTATATATGACATATATATATGTAAAAATAAAAGGATAAAAGGGAAACAACCAAACAAAAAGTACAGAAAATATATATACATAACATGCATATCTGTTTTTGATGGTATGTACTGTATGCATGTCTTTCTGTTTCTCTCATCCCCTCTGTCCTCTGTCTGTCTCCAGTGGAGGGACTCATTCCAAAGTGGTACTAGTGGCTGCAGATGGAAAGATCCTGGCGGAGACGGAGGGACCGTCCACCAACCACTGGGTGAGGAAAAATTGATAAATAGGGGGAATTTAGGGGGTTGCCTTATTTGCAGTGGTGGAATATAAGTAACATTTACCCAAGTTTCTTAGGTACAAATTCAAGGTACTGTGAGTATTTCCATTTAATGCAACTTTCTACTTCTACTCCACTACATCTCAGAGGTTAATATTGTGCTTTTTACTCCACTACATTTGTCCGACAACTTTAGTTTTGGATCACAAAGACGAAAACAGGTTGTTTTTCTGAGAAAGTAGACTTTTTAGAGACACGTGGTTCTCACAGGATACAGACAAAGAGACAAACATATGATGATCTTATAGAATATGATGCATTTCTGTAGATGTAACTACCAACAGGATATAAAGGAGTTAAAATGAGCCCAACCTTAAACATATACAGCAGTAAAGTGCATCATACACATCAATGCACGTTTCATACTTTAAGTACATTTGCTGATATTATTTACATATTTTAACTTAAGTAAGGTTTTGCAGGACTTCTATTTGTAGTGGAGTATTTTCACAATGTGGTATTAGGATCTTGATACTTCTTCCACCACAGCGTATACATTTACTCAATGCATAAAGAACACAAAAACTGTGTGTGTGTGTGTGTGTGTGTGTGTTTGTTGTGTACACAGTTGGTTGGGGTGGACAAATGTATTGAAACCATCAACGACATGGTGCAGAAAGCCAAGATGAAGGCAGGGCTGGATCCAAACACGCCACTCTTCTCATTGGTCAGTCGAACTGTTTGTCAGATACACTGTTGTTGACCTCTGATGGGAGAATTTGATGAATAATAAGAGCCAAGTGGAATATTTGACACACTTCTGTGTCTGCAGGGCATGTCTCTGAGCGGAGGGGAGCAGAAGGCCGCCATCGACAAACTGATCGCTGACATGAAGCAACGGTTCCCCACTCTCAGCCAGCACTACTTCATCACCACAGATGCAATCGGCGCCATGGCGACCGCCAGCGATCACGGTAACTAGTCTCAGCACAAAACTTGAACCAAAAAGTGCTGGAGACGTGCGTGTAAGAGTAGCATGCATTTACACCTCATTTAATCTCAATCGCTTATATGCAGTGGTGGAAGGAGTTTTAAGATAAAGTACAAACACCACAATTTAAAAAACAAACACTTTGTTACAAGAACTTTATTAATCCCACAGATTTCTAAAAAATTACAACAACATAAGAATAAAGTTAAAATACAAAGTGTATCAGTAATACTGACACCCGTACAAAACAGAACAGCTATAAGATACATTAAGTAAAATATTGCACATGATAATGACAGAAAACCTCACAGTAAAGCCTTTAGTACTTGAGTTAATATACTTATTTACTTTCCACCCCAGTTTATGCATTCTTATTTTCAGCCATTTTTAGTATAAACTTTTGTATAAAATGTAATTATACAATCGTACCGTCTACATTAACATTTGAAAGCTACTCACATTCAGTTCAAACCAGGACCTTAAGATGTCATATAACAGGGCTTGTACTTTACCCTCAGGTGTGGCTGTATCAAAGTGATATCATTTAGTGTGTTTTTCCACACTTTATGGCTTAATGAGATTATCGCAGTCATCGTTATTGTCATCATATAGTGCCGGTCAGCTCAGACTCTCTGTTTTCTCTGTAGGAGGTGTCGTGTTAATATCAGGGACCGGCTCTAACTGCAAGCTAGTCAACCCCGATGGCTCACAGATCGGCTGTGGAGGCTGGGGTCACATGATGGGGGATGAAGGAGGAGGTAACCATGGCAATTTGTACCTTTTTTATATAAATTATTTATGTCTCTACTGATTGAACCAAACTCTTTTAAATGCATCGCTGTTTCTCAGCATTCTGGATCTCTCACTTGGCGGTGAAGACGGTGTTTGATGCCAAAGATAACCTGGTCGCTCCTCCTCATGACGTTACACACGTCAGACAGACCATGGAGGAATACTTCCAGGTCAGATTGCAGCGACGGAGAGAAATGTGTTCATAAGTGCAATAATATGAGCTCAGGTTCAAGTAAAGCTGAGTGAAGCACATTCACTAATCATAATGCTGAATAAGTGCTGGGTATTTGAAGTGCCAGTCAAGGTGAAAAATGGAACAAAACCACATGAGAAGTAAAGATTAAGCCCATTTCCCACTGCTCAATCAGTGTCCACCAACACCCACTAACATGTGGCTTTTGTCTGTAGAGGGAAAGGTTACAGTCAGCATTCATTCCCTGCAGCAGTGACCTATTTATTAGTATTTATCGGCTCCTTTTCTGATTTTCAATGTATCCCAGGTGTCAGATCTGATGGGCATGCTGCCGCACTTCTACAGAAATTTCCAGAAGTCCCACTTTGCTGGTTTGTGCAAGAAGCTGGCTGAAGGTACGCGGTGCATCACTTCCTGCTTGCTTCTGTTAAGGACAAAAGTAAAAGATTTCAATGGAAGTTAGAAAGAAACGTATTTGTGTGCATGTGTTTCAGGTGCAGAAGCAGGAGATGCTCTCTGTCAGTATGTGTTCACTCAGGCTGGGAGAGTTCTGGCAAAACATGTCGAAGCCGTCTTACCTGCAGCACAAGAGGTAACGTCAGGGTTTTCATTTCTCCTTAGATTTGATTGTAGTTTCAGTTAGTTAAAGAATGTGTTATTAGTTTCAGTTTTTGAGAAGGTTTTGCAAAAACTAGTTTGTCTTTGTCACACGTGAACTTCCTGTGATGACAGCCATTATTGAGGAGTGACGTCGGCCTGCCCATCCTGTGTGTGGGCTCAGTGTGGAAGAGCTGGGAGCTTCTGAAGCCAGGTCAGTGACTTCAAATCAACAAATAAGTCCTTAAATAAATCATCTCCCATCATGACACTGAAAGAAAATTAGTTGAAGCAGTAGAAAGTTCCACCAAGTCTCAGTTTCCTCTCCTTGTTTCTGTGTTTCTCTGTCTCAGGGTTCACTGAGGTTTTGGATAAAGTGGCATCATCTGACAAGTTCAAGGGCCGTTTCCATGGCTACAGCCTCCTGATTCTGCAGCAGTCCTCGGCCCTCGGCGGCGCGAGTCTGGGGGCTCAGAGTATGGCCGTAACTTTAGCTATGGATTACAAAGCTAACGCCAAAGTCTTCTACCAACACACTTTTAAGAGCAGCCAATGAGAGTGCAGCTGCACATCCTGTAGCTCTTAACCAATCAGGGTTCAGCTAAAGGGAAATTGTATTGGCCATTATATAATTATTAGCCTCCTTGCTAATAACACTTACTATAATGATGAAGATGAAGATAATGATGATGATGATGATAATGATGGTGTAATAATGGTATAGCTCTTGATTTGATCTCATTACAAGACACAAAGTTATTTTGTTTTACTGTAATTGTAAATCTTTGTACCTTTACAACAGTTGTTTACATTTATAATAAAAAATCATTCTTTCATCTCTGACCCCAAAGATAATTGAAGTTCAGTTTAAGCTGTGATTCAAAATACCCGGTCACTGTCATGTCTTAAGGTATTTTAAAATGCTAACTGTTTATATATTTTTAAAGTTATTATAGGCAGATAAGTTGAACACAAAGCAGCACTTGATTCATCTCCGGGCTGTCTGCACTTTTCTTTTTCACTTGCAGATGATGCCATTACACCGCTTGTGACATCATTGGCAATCACGTTCACACTTTCATGGCTCTCCCCGTTATGAGCACACAGTACTGCCATATATTCAATAAAAGTAGAATTAAAAATTCGCTCTTTATGTTGTTTTTCTTTATTTCTGAAAGTACTTCAGTTTCATTCAGTTACATTTGACTGTATTGCATCCTGGTAATGATCCACAAATAAATACTTTGTTTTGTTTTTTGTTTCAGCATATAGAATTTCGCATCGTGTTTCTCATCACAGCCACACAGCCTGTGGAGCTGCACGCAGCGCTTTGGTCAGACTCGTTACAAAGAGATGACAGTTGCCCCGGTGACCCCGGTTGTTTTGGATAGAGACGCAGGACCGGCAGCATCATACGGTCCTGAGTTATTCGTGCAGAGAAACATTTTTAATCGATCTACGAGTTTTCATGCGTCCCTTTCCAGCACGCCTGTTGATTCAGTTAGAATCAGTGTTGTGCACATAAGCATTATTTATTATTATTATTTTACTACAGCCTGATGTCGGTTGCACAACATTGAAACAATGTAGACTATTACTTATTTTTATATTATATTATTTAATGTACTTATTACATTCTCTAATTGGATTCTGTTGACTAATATTATTTGTGCATTTCATTCATTGTCATTCATAATCGTAATGATGTGCTTTGGCGACGCATGTCATGCCAATAAAGCTAATTGAATTGGATCTGTTAGAGTAACTGGCTTCACAGTGCGCGACTTCACATCCGTTAGCGGCTGCAGATGGACCTCAGTGTTCAGTATCTGGCGTGTACATGAACTACAGCAGGAGTAATGGGACAAGACGCAGCAGTAATGTTTTTGAGTTGCCACCGTAAATAGAATGAATATCAATAGAAAAAATGCAATTTAATTAAAAACAGTGTCAGTAACGTTCCACTGGCTCAGTTCAGCCTCGCTGCTGTGATGGTGCACGGAGATTACTCCACCGGAGGGAAATCAAAAGACCATCAGATGCTTCCCTCCAAACACCTGAAGGTAAATACTCTGAGATCCAAGCAACTCGATGTGTCTTCCGATAACTTTTCCATTTTAGAGTTGAATTATGCACGAGCGTAACTTCAGTTCAAGGAGTTTCTCACAACATTACGCTGCAATTCTATTATTTAATTTCAACCAAAATAATAGCCTACCACATGTGATTCAGTTATGATGCATTGTTCTACAGTGATTTAACAACCAAGGTTTCACCACCAAAAAACAAACATTATATTCTCTTAACGTAACGCTGATGTTTGACCACGTGGGGGCAGCAGAAACACGCTGTGAGCACAAAACGTACTTAATACTTCACTACAATTTAGAGTGAAATGTACCTTTTTACTTCACATTTATTTGACAGCTGTCGTTACTTTAAAAATACAACAGTGATACGTAATTTATATTTTTATTTTACTCATAAAACTTGTTATTTAGGAATATTTTACATTGTTGTATGTAGATGACTTCCATTATAATAAATAAATAAATACTACATTTTCTGTTTCTGTGTACATTTATACATTTTCAAATTAGTCTTCCCATGTATTTGATAATTGAGCCTTTTATTTTTACACTTCTTTATTTTCTTGAGTCATTTATTTATTATAATGGCAGCTTTAGTCACTTTTTACCTAAATATAGCATCTAATAGTTAAACAATTGTTCCTGATACTGGGCTAACACGATGTCACGATGCATTTGTTTCCCTTGCAGACTGTGGGGCAGATGCCTTTTGAGAGATATGTCACCACTTACAGCAGAGACTATAAAGCCTTCAGCCAGCGTCACACACAGCTCGACCAGCTGAAGCTCAGAACTGAAGCTCAAGCTGCTCCTGTGTTCATCAGCCCACCTCAGGTTGGACAGACGGACGGACACAGAGATTCATTGAAAGATAGATTCATTCACTGACGTGTTGATTGTGCTGTGTTCACAGACTCTTCATGAAACCTGGTATATACTTCATCAATACTTTTACAAGACAACTAACAGCATCTACGGCTCAAGTTTACAGGTGAACCACAACAACACATACATGCAGCAAGTTCACTAAAATGTTATTCTTCCATTACCAGTACTACTTCAACACTCACTCTTCTAGTACTGTCTCTCAGCCTAACAGTTCCCTCTTCCCTGCCTCCTCGGGTCCATGTGGCGTCCCTGCTGCTTCCATGTCTGAGGCGTCTGGGGGAGTTGCAAGGGAGACTGGGCCTTTCCCTGGTGAGGAGAGAGGTCAGCTGCACAATGCTTTTAGTGGAAAGGGTAAGACACACACACGCACGCGCACACACAAGCTGGCAGCTACATTGGTACTCAGTTCATTTTCTTTTGACAGCTAATGTGTTGGGGCAGCAGGAAGTGGAAGAAGAGCCACAGCAGAAGATTGATGTTGTCTACGAGGAAAGTAAGATGGCTCTTTGTACTGTGGGAGTTTTGATTGATGCGTGTTGCCATTTTTCACTTAAGCTTTTAATCAGGAAACCTTTCAAAGTGCTTTTGATTTGTGGTTTCAATGTTTAATCTGCCATTTAGCCTGATATTGTTTAAAGTGCCTTCAACTGTAGGTAGGTGTCTCTTGGAGTCCTGCATGTATTACTAAACGGGTCCACTGGGAACAGGGCCAGGGGCCCAAAGTGTCATGGCCTCCACCTACAAATTGTCACTCAGACATATACCAACCAGGAAGAAACTCAAAATGACCATAAAGAGACATTAAATGACAACGAGGAGACACAGAGTAACTACAACCATTTGTGTTTTCATCTCATGTCGGTCCAGCCTGCTGTAAAGGTTTCGTTAGATCTGTCTGCAGAGAAGCCGGGCTGCAGCACTTGCAGCACCTGCAGCACCTGCTCCACCTCCCTGTGGACTGCTGGTCAATTATCACAAACAAAGGTCTCTGTGTCTCTCTCACACACATTTTCAAAAACTGTGTCGACTCTGCCAGTGAAAAGCACAAAACATGCCAACAGATGATTGTCGTTATAAAGAAACAGCCATGCTAGCAGCTCTGAGGTTGTACTTAGAACGCACCTTAGAGTTGAATGCTAACATCAGCATGATCATATTGACAATGCTCACATGCTGATGGGACGCAGGTATAATGTTTTCTTTTGAGTTTAGCATGCGAACATGTGTTAATTAGCACTCAAAAGTACATCTCATCTGACTCTCGGCCAAAGAGCCAATAAGTGTATTTCTCAAAATGTTAAACTTCCTTTAAGTAAGTTTAAATCTTAAATATTTGAAGTGAATTAACAGAAGTTCCCACCTCTGATTAGATGTTGAAAATTGGGATAACATCGTGGGGGGCTTGGGACCGGCTACTGGACTGAGAAGCAGCACCTTCCTTCAGTTTACTTCCATGCAGTGCAGTTGGTAACTTCACCTTTTCACCACTTACACAATATTGTAGTTTCATTCTCACACATCCCGCTTGTCCTCTGTTATTTTCTGACCATGTGTCTTATCTCCCCCTGCTCTCAGCTGTGCATGGGAAACTGACTCCGCTAATCATTTTTGCCTCATGATGAAAACCTGCATCCCTCGTAGCAGCACACTTCCTCCGGCCCACGTACAGCCGACGGTCTGCTGCACAGAGCCCAGCAGGGAGGTACCGTTGACAGAGTACCAAGCCAGGTACACTGCTGAGGTAAGAGGTGGACTAAATGTGTGTGTGTGTGTGTGTGTGTGTGTGTGTGTGATGATCACCAAACATCTTGTATAATCACCTTGTGTGTCTCCTCCTAGTGGGCCCAGCCTAAAATGCAGCAGAGAGACATTCACCATCGTGATTGACCTTCACAGTGAGTCTCAACTTTATCTCAATACACAGCAGATTAGCACAAAAAAACATTCTTTGTGTTTTGTGTCAAACAGTTTAAAGTGCTTCATGTCAGCTGCTTCTTCATCCAGTCACCAGTACTTTTCTGTTTGAATGGTTTGCCACATGTGAAAAATACTTCCTACCCGAGGAAGAGGTCAAGGTGTCTCGCCTCAGGATACAGAAGTTAAGGATGAGTCAGAGCAGTAAACCCTCTGCTGGCAGGCGGGCACTTAAAGGAGACATGTGCGTCTTCTCCTCCAGACAGTTTAAATGTGCAGTAGTGGAAGAAGAACAACTATTTTGGTTGCCGTTTATTTTATTTATAATTATTCAACGAAATAAAACATTTCTCTGGTTGTACAAAGTCAGTCCCGTTCTTGTCTGAGGAGCAGCGATGGTCTGAGAGGTCACTAAGGTCAAACACCAGGTTGTTGACGTTTTGCAAGATTGTGACCTTCAAGGGGTTTGCAGCAGTTTGACGCAACCAGGATGAAGATTGATGCTTCTTCACATTAAGGCACTTGAGGTGGAGGATGCACCCTGGACGCCTCCCTCTGCTGGTCGTCTCTTACTCCCGAGCATAGCGAGTATTCAGTAGTCAGTATTCTGAGTTTCATGGGGCCACGTCAGCGTAGTCAGGCTCCCTGAACCCGCCCCACACCCCCTCCTCTACAGAGATGTGGAGGCGACACTGATGTACGGCTGACCTCGTCACTCCAAAGGAAGGACTGTTCTGGTGGAGAAGCAATCTGCCAGCAGGAGTCCTACAGGGATCACAATATTAATAATCATTATCGCAGAATAAATACACATGGTCATATATATATATAACAGAGTCATTTTCTTTTTCAAGGTTTACTAGAACCAAACTATCTAAAAAAATGAATTGTATGTTGTGGCAGATTTAGGTAAATTAATCTGTTTAAACATGAAACATTTAAACACAATAACTCAGTATGACTGGACAGTATACTGAATCATCTTGCAGCCCTACCTAAAGCCACCCAACGACAGCACCAAGCATTCTCCACGTCCTCACACTTTGAGCGGAGGGTGATTAGTCTGTCCCGTGCCTCGGGCGCAGGAGTGTCAGGCTCTCCGGTGAGGACACTGAAAGGGTGCGCCGGTTTGTCATGTCAGACGCCGGTTCCTCAAGTTTTGAGTCCGACGAGACTTAATGACTTTGAGAGGTCAAATTGTAAAATGAATATACCTGCAGCGATCTGAGCGGCCCGAGTTCAAGCTCTCTTAAGCGTTTCCATTTCTTCAGATGAGGGCTAACGTTGGTTTGAAACATAAGTTCATTTAGTAGCTGTTCCCCTTCAATCATGCCCCAGTTGTTATGGAATAGCAGACGATCAAAACTGTAGTTCTACAGAAAAATGGAAATTTAAACTTTACATTCCCACTACTGAGGAAGATCTTGTGATATGATCAAAAGCTCCAGGACAGATACTTAATGGCCCGTGTGATGAGTGACAACCTGTGCAGTATAATCCAAGCCTCATTTATCTACTTCACAAACACAGGCTGCTGGACGAGCAGCGTTGTAAATAGTACGGTCTCATATGACTGGAGAAATGGTGCATGGATTATAAAGCACGAGTTGTGAGTCTGATATAGTTTTGCTGCCTCCATTTACTTCATGGCATCAACACTTTTCTATATTTTGCTTCACGGTTCACTGAAGACATGCGAGAAAAACAGTTTAAAATAATTCAAATTACCTCATTTAGTTCTGTAGACAATATCAAAAGTGATTTAAAATATAAATATAAACCTTTAAATCATATATTAACACCAGAAGCCTAAAACCGTATGGATTTATCAGGGTTCTTGTCCAGTGCGTATCAAAATGTGACAAAAGACCAACAAAGAGCATTTGTCTTTTAACATCTTTATTCTTCTTTTTTCATTATTTTTATTTGTATTGAAATTCATACTCTTTGTGTCTTCTGGACCTCTTTTCTTTTTTTTTAAACGGCTTCTGTCATCTAACGCGTCTAAACAAAATCACCAAAAATGATTTCATGTTGTACAATCCACCTGGCGGACATTCCTATTGGCTTCACCAGGGTGCCATCCAACACAGCGGTGGTCCAACACTGTGTGAGGAAGTTCAATGTCAACCCAACATTTCCCCGGTTAAGAACACACTTGTGTACTCGTTAGAATGAAACGCTGCATGGATGTAAAGGTCTTTACTTCTTAATTCAAAGTACACAAGTGTCTACTTAACACGAATACAGTAAAATACACAAGACATTATTGTCACTGTTAATACCACAAATGAACAGTGGCATGAAGAAGATAATAATGCTTCTGCATTTTCAACCCAAGTGGTAATGATTACTGTGGATTAGAATCTGGGTTTCCCAATAAGCATCTTCACATATACAACTTTTTCCCCATCACCTCACAATTTAACAGGAGATTATTCTTGCACTAAGGGGCGATGCTTCAGGGAAAGCCAGACCACAACAAAGATATGGTTCAAAAGAACTTCCTCAAAAAGACATCAACCTACAAAGAGAAGAAGAGCAAGGAAGCCAAACTGTCTGCCACATGTTCCATACTGCTTTATTCTGATTGGCCATGACAATATTGTCCCCTCACGTTTCCTCCTGCACACAGGACTGAATGGACACCACAGGTTACTGTACCCAGTAGAGACACAAAATTCCTCATCCTCAAAAACATGGAGAAAAAAAAAGAAAAAAAAGAGGAGGAGAGGCTATTTGAAAACCTGATTTGGATATGGACACTTGATCTCATGCTGGACAAACCAAGTTGTTCCGGCAGAAAGAGGCAGTGGCTGTGTTCCAGACCAAATACTCCCCTGTAACAAGGTTGTTCACTACACCCCATGAATCCAAATTGAACTGAAAAGGATGAAGCAGTGAACAAAAAAAAAAAAAAGAAAAAGAGCACTGAGTTTTTAAAAGGTTCAAAAATCTCTGACCTTCCCTCTATAATAATATTTTTCTTGCTTAACTCGACTTGATGCATGAATGAGAAACTCACACATCTGTTCTACGACGAAAGATAAACATGGACTTCCACATAAATTGGGAAAATAACATCTTATCCATGATTACCTGTCCATGTCTGTTCAAAAACAAGCGTGCAGGGAGGGTGGGGTCTGTATTTGGTTTGGAACGGAGCCGCCGCAGATACAAATAAGAGCCCACATTTCTAGATGCACTAGAGCTGTGACGTCGCAATGAGCTTATGATGTCATAGGAGCAAACGTTACCGGGTTTATCTGACCGTGATGACACAACAGAGCAGCTGCAGAAACCCATCAAGTCCCCTGAAATGTTTGTCGCTCTCTAACCCCACTATCATGGAGACCCTCGACCTACTGACGATGTTTTTCAAATCTGACAGCACACAAATTAACAAGTATGTGAAGCAATTTTTCCAAGTTTATTATTAGATGTTTTTGGATTGACATTTTGTCCTCGTATCACTCCTTGGTAGCTGCCTCAGTTCCAAATGGACATCGATGAGATCTGCATACTCTGTAAACATCAACAGTGTCATCTGAAATGCGATGATGAGCTAGCGCCCGCAGTAAGGGCGGTGCTGGTTTTACACCCCTCCCCCACTCCTGTTCCCAATGTCCCTCAGTTTACAAGAAACAAACAGGAAATAAAAAGATTAAAGAAACAAAAAGAAACAAAAAGAAAAATCCCCCCACCCCCCAACTGGGCCTGCCAGCACGCCATTGACTTCAAGTGTGTAGGAGTGTGTGTGTGTGTGTGTTTGTGAATCAGTGTGTGTGCGGTCATGGCCGCCAGAGTCTCTGAGAATATGTGAGAACTGGTGTGTGTGCGTGCGCGTGGAGGCTCCATGGGGGTGAGGGGGACTCCTAGTATTTCTTCCCCGGGACGAACTCCTTCGCTTCGGGATTCAAGATGCTCTTCCTCTGCAGAACGACACGAAAGAAACAGTAAGAACATCTTTCTTTTAACCTGAACAACAATTAACAAGTATTGTCTGTAAACCATTAATCTGCTGATTATGTTCTACAATTTGATTTCAGAAAAATGTAGCAAAAAAATATAAAACATTTAAATTAATAAAAACACTTTAGCGGTTAAAATCGTTGCAGCTCTACTCTTAAATGTTGATGGATTTCTTTTAGACGTCATCTCTGACTTACCGCCACTTCCTCCAGGTTGTTGTGGTGATCGCTGACAGACAGGCCGTTGAGCTGCTGCTGCAGCTGCCCCACCCCCTGGTTGTTGAGGTCACGTGAAGGGATGAACCAATCCTGGTCCTCCTCCTCCAACATTTCCTGAAAGCAGCGCTCCAAGAACTCCTGCTCCAACAGCTCCTCTTCCACCTGGGAGAGAATAAAGAGAGATGAGACACATGCTCGGTGGGCAAAAGAGCAAGGTGATGGATGGACAGAGGAAGAATATATGAGAGAGTATTTGCATGACAAGTAGGAGGAAGGTTCCCCAAAGAGAAATCTTCTCAGTAATATGGTGGCACATGACTCATGCAGGAGAAAAGACTTGAGGTCGAGATACAGGAAAGCCTCAGTGAGCGCAGAGACAGGAATGAAGGAAGGAAGGAAGGAAAGAAGGAAGGAAGGAAGGAAGGAAGGAAGGAAGGAAGTTTGGTAAGATGCACCAGGACATTTAGGAACCGGCAAAACAGCAAAAAGAAGAGGTAAAGTAGAAACTTAAGTAATTTAGGGGCACATTTATAGAGATTTATAGTAATAAATTAAAGAAAAGAGCAAAGTATGTTGTTTCCCACCTCTCTACTGTCCACTCATGTAAAAAGCAAAAAATTACTTTAAATTTTAGATGTTTTACTGCAATTTTATACACAATATAAAGATCCTTTTAATAAGTTTACAAAGAACTGACCAAAATATGTGCCGAGTGGAACATTTTACAAAACGTAACATGTCAGGGCTGTCTGGTGTCTTATTGACCTTAAACATGACCTTGATTGGCCAACACGGACAGATGTTGGTCTGAACACGACCTTTACAGTGGTGTCAAAGTTTTGATAATGAGACAGAGCCCACAATACCAGAACTTTAGTGAAATTAATTATTTCCCTCAGCTGAATTTTCCAAGATGACAAGATGTCGTGCGTGTGTGCGTGCGTGGTGTGTGTGTGTGGTATGCAAAGACAAAAAGGGACAGAGCAGAGAAAGAAGCAGTGTAGAATGTAGTAGAATGAGACTAAAAGGACTTTTATGTTTTCAATCTCTAAAATCAGTTGGACTATAACGAATTAAAAGTCTATAAAAGACCGTATGCGCACACACCTGTCTGTTATACTCTTCTTCATTCTCCATCCACATGTACTCGGCGAATGGGTTGGCGTCGCTGCCCTCTCCTGCGTGCCCATTGGCCACCGGCTCCTTCCCCTCCTTGCCCGGAGCTCCACCTCCCGGTGTCTTGGCCACCTCTGGACCGCTCATCTCAGCCGGCTCTGCACAGGAACACAGTTACATAAGAGTAACAGTTACAACACCAGTTTTTGATAAATCACAGAAAAAATAAACTTAAATGTTTTTCGATGCCAAAAACCAAATTAAAACACCTTTTAAACTTCATAATTTTGTCACATTCTTGAAGCAAAATAACTTTGACTCATCTCCTATTCATTAGCCCACAGCTGGGTCTTATTGGCTGCTGAATTAGCATTATTTCATCTGAATCAAGGCTCCAACGTTTCAGCCCAGGATCCAAATTGAACAAATTTGCAGCTTCTCAATTAAATTTTTAGCTACAGCTGAAAAACTGCTCCCACGGGTAGAAATTCCTTTATCCAGTCTCGCTGCACATAAACAATAAAACCCCCACGGAACAATTTTTCATATCTCATGATCTGAACAAGAGACTGAATACTGCAACACCAGCTGGGACTGATCCTCGTCTCCACAACTACTCTGTGATATCTAAAAATGTTCATCTAAATGAGTCAGAGGGCTTAATAGAGTTGTTGGTCTTTTACGACTAATCAATCATTTTTCAGGTTGGTGAAATGCAGAGCTGCAGTGAACAGGCCACAGAGCGTCATCATCAAGGAGAATACACACACCCAGAGGGACATTATGAAGCCGTACACTGACATTCCCCGGCAAACAAACACCAAGTGTTGAATCAGTTGGACTTATATAAAGAGAAAATATAGCACAGTCAATTTCCTCTTTTCCACACAGAGTTAAAGTTCAGAGTGTGGAGCCAAACATTGGAGTCAACGAAGATTAAAATCTAAGTCAAGGACGGCAAAACCAAGATATGCAACAGAACAGTAGAAACATTTCCGAGAAAAGCACAAGTTTGAGTGTTAGTAGGGGAAAATATGTAGACATAGGAAATATAGAGGCTGCAGGTGTCTGTCCTGCTGCCTTCAGTACGGATGTTTTACCGACATTCTTGCAACAGTGGCAGTAAATTAGTGCTTTTGGTGTTAGCGTTATGCGCAAATTCTTGTTTGTCATTTAGCTACTTAATGCATATTTTTCATCTTTCTGATGGAATGACTAAATGATCTGCTGAGTGACCTGTCAACGCAAACCTGGGCGGCATTCAAAATCGCATTCTTTTAGTAGTACTGCAGCGACGCTTACAAAATACGTACTCTTGAATGCAGTATGCATACAATAGGGACACACTTTGTACTTAAACTTTGACCCCTAACTCATATATCCGTCTCAGTCTGTCAATGAGCAGTCATCAGGCAGTCATCTGTAAGTGCTCTCTCAGCAGCTCAGGCATTGTGGCGCATCCTCCGCCAGCGCAGAGGATTGTGGGTGAGAACAGCCATTAAAGTACGCTGGCTTACATGTTGAGAAATGTAACCGATACAGTAGAACATCCTGTATTTTTGGTATACTATGTATTGGGACATGCTAAATATCTTTCTGGCATACTAAATAGTATGGTAGTATGTATTGGAACGCACCCCTGGTTTTGTATACTAGGGTTGGGACGGTGTAGAAACTGTCACTAGTGGCTGCGTTAGTCCATTTATAAACAAACAATACGATGCTTAATACCGTTTTGCATAAAAACTGGTTTGAGCTTGTACCGGAACCAGAAATCAACCTAACTCTAAAGTAAGTTAATTATGAAAAAATGGTGATTAGACATAATTTGTGCATCCTCCTTCCCCTGCTCTGATGAGAAATGCCCACTATGACATAATCCTCAGACTGCCAGCAAGCTCAAACAGACTTGTCATGACTCAACTGCAGCCTCGCAGCGGGGAGAGAGGAAGGAAAAAAAAAAACAATGATCTCAACCAAGCCGGACACACACGCAGCCCCTGGGTCAGCCGGACGCAGACATGATAGCAATGTTCGACTCCCAGCAGCTTCACCCATACGAGAACCTGATTTCCAGATTGAGGTTACATACACACTTATTCCTGCTGCTAGTCGTACAGTGACGGTACGTACACATCGTCCTTCAGAGGAAATAAACAAGTATAATCTAAGTAGGTTAGTAGACTAAGAGGAAGACTGTCTGCCTGCCAGGCTCAAAGCAGACAGTGTTTCTGTCTATCCAGGGATAAACCGGTCTAATTATGCAGTGCATAGATTTACATGAGATCTAAGTTATTAAATCAGGGAAGGAGAGAGTGAGAGGATAAGAAAGAACATTTTGTAAAATAATACAACAAGCCTAAATTTAATTCTGCACTAGTTGAGCAAGGCGCCGGCATGTTCGACGTGTTTGAAGCCTGCATGTGTGAGTGCGTCAGACTGCCAGTGTGCTCAAATTCACTTTCCCTGCCGTCTATAAAGTTTTAGCACAATGGCATTAATCGTGAAAGTTTACTGGACAGTTGCACAACAGTGCGGACGCGCTGCATTTAGGCACAATTTGATGCATAAGTCATTTATGAAGTAAAAATACTGAACAGCTTTTTGGTCCCAGCTTGTCACATGTGGGGCTTTTCTGCTTATTTCATTTTAAATTGAATACCATTGGGTTTTATAAAATAAGCAACTTGAGAAGATCCCTGTGGGCCTGTGAAAAGCAATTATCGCTATTTTCTGAAATTTTCTAGACTAAACCATAAATGCTATAGCGGGAAAAAATATAAATATCAATAAAAATAATTGTTAGTTGTAATGCTATTAGAGATTTCTGTGAAGAAGTATGAAATCCATGAAGCTAAAAAGGATCATGTGAATCCCAACCCTACAAAATCAATTCCAACAGTTGAGTCACTGTAAACATGCCTCTCCTCATGCGACAAGAGAACAGTGCACGGCGGGTGAAACAGCATGAACAAGGAAAAGTGGAGACGGCGAGCACTGTGCCATTATGTACTGCATGTAGCACTTAACATGTTGCATAACCATGTGTTGGTCACCATGTAATATTTAGTTAGCGGAGCCTAGCGTCCCCCAAGCCTGCGAGCAGAGTGTGATTTGATCTGATCTGATGAGGGTGAAGGATGAAAAGTGGAAAGGTAAAATGCTGCTCTACCAGAAAATCAACAGAAATTATGATCTGATTGAGCTCAAGTTCTGAGTCAAATTCACTCATCCCCATCTTGTTTTGCAGATTTGTTGTATAAGACTAGATTACATATTTAAAATGACATTATAGTACAAACTATGCACAGAAATTAGTTCATTAAATAGCGATGGGAATTTCCATTGGAAAATGAATAGATGTACTTCTGTTTAAATAAAACGAGGGAAAATCCCAAATATAACCGG
This sequence comes from Cottoperca gobio, assembly GCF_900634415.1. Lineage (NCBI taxonomy): Eukaryota > Metazoa > Chordata > Actinopteri > Perciformes > Bovichtidae > Cottoperca > Cottoperca gobio. Next base: position 4,042,372 of record NC_041372.1, on the reverse strand, counting down.
TAAAACACGTTATTTGGCAACTATTTTGATCATCCACCAATCCTTTAATTTATCAAGCAAAAACAGCAGATAGTTATTAGTTCCAGCAGCTTTTGTGTAAATATATAAATATTTTTGGGCGTCAAACTGTTAACCTTGTGCTCTGGGAAACTATGATGGCCATTTATCTTACTATTATCTGCCACTATGGGTTCGGCTTACTCGATTAATTGTTTAACACAATATAAGAATAAAATGCCAAACATTTAATGGTTCCAACAAAGAGGATTTGTCGTTTCTCACTCTGGCATATCATTGTAATATTTTCTGGGTTTTGGACAGTTCGAAGAAATAAGTAATTTGACAATGTCCCTGTGGGCAACTGTGATGGACCCTTTCCACAAAGATTCATGTTTTACAGACCAAATAATTACTCAAGAAAATGAGAATTACATTAATTAATTGATAATGAAAATAAGTAATTGGCAGCAGCCATAACAAAACACCAGTTAATACGATATTTACTGATATTTCTCAGAGTCAACAGTTGAAATTAGTGGGATAACAAAATAAACTTAGGTACTAATACCACACAGAAATAACATGTTTAAAAAGTATTAAACGCCACATATGAAAATGTTCGGTCAGTCTACTGCTGAGTATGTTGTTTTAATATCATTTGTTAATTTATTAGGAGGAACCAAAGATACATTGTGTATGTAAAGATAAAAAACCCACTTAAATCCAATGTAACATCCAATCTGTGGAGCAACAAAAACAAGAGAACACAGGAAAGCAACGATATTTTCTACCCAGATTCATTTTTAAAGTTATTTTTCATGCTACATTAACAGAAAATGCGGTTCTTAGCCTCACAAATAAGGAGATTTCCAATTGTTCTCGGTTTTATAAAAGGTTAAAGTGAACATATTTTGGTTTTGGACTGAGAAGACATCACCTTGGACTTTGACAAACTGGGATGAATATTTTTGACATTTCTGACATTTTATAAACTACACTTTTAATCTAAGAAATATTTGGCAGATAATAGAAATGTTGTTAGGCCTTGTTAAAGCACGAGTCAAATACACACATATTATGTTAACACCGACATGTCAAAGAAAAGGTATGGTTTCACTGTATTTGATAGAAAACCGACAATCAAAAGTGTTGCCAAATGTTTTTCTGTCCATCTGAATCGACTAATCCATTAATCGACTGGTTGTTTCGGCTCTAGTTTATGCAACCCCATCACCTATTCATAATATGTTCTTTTAAATTCACATAATAAACCGTTTCATAACAGATTATGTAATGTAACAGTTGGTGTAATGCATGTAACGGTGTAGCGGTGTGTCGTAGTAGCTTATAGCATGCTAAGAGCTAACGGGCTGAACCAGGTGTACGGGCCTACCTGGAAAGTTGGGAAATGGCTGGGACGCTTTTAGCCGAGGCAATGCTAAGTGGCTAGTTCACCGTAGCTGCATTGGATAGATGCACATAGCTGTGCTGTCAACGCACGGGCCTAAGGTGAAAGCTATCCCCGTAACAACAAAAGGGTAGCAGGCTAGGATAATTTCATTAAAGTGATTTAGCGTGAAAACGACTTCGACACAAACAAAGCACCAATTAAAAAAGACGATAAGCTATTGCAACACATATACCGAGGTCAAACTCCGTCCCTGTCCGGATGCTTGAGGCCAAACAAAGTCGGCAGCTCCGCTATAAGCTAGCACGCTGCTACAGCATGGCAGCATCACTGAAGCAGGTCAACACAACAAGCTCTGCTCCGGGGATTACAACACACACAACACGGACCGTACAGGCGGTTTAAAAGTTCATGTTACCTGGCATTGTGCTCCTTTTAAAGTGTAACGTTACACCAAGTTATTATAGCTACTATACAGCGAAGAGTGCGTGTTCGTCGGTTCTCCGGTGGGGATTACTCTGTGCTGCGATGCAACGTAGCTCAAGTTAGCTAAATCCTGTTAGCCACCTTGCTAACGTTAGAAAGCTGGGTCGGTCACGTGGCTGGTGCTGCATTCAAGTTCTTTCAGCAATGTGGGAAATATAATATAATTTCACATGAAAGGGATTTTTATTTTATTTATTGTATGCATCCTTATGTAACATGGTTCTATTGTTTATATTAAATAGTTTTTTCTTCATATGACATTTGAGTAATCCAAAATGTTAATAATGTTTGCCATTCTAATGTTCAGAGGCAATTAGTTTTTTTATTTTATGGAACACATAAGGAACATTTAAAAGAAAAGCGGTTGAGGACCTGGATGGAACCTAAAATGAAATAAAATCTCTGCTGTTGGGTCATTTAAAGCTTTATACACAAGTAAAAATCAATTCTTAAAGATACAGGTAGCCAGTGCTGTGTACTTTACTTTATTTATTGTATGCATCCTTATGTAACATAACTATTTATGTTTAACTATTAAACATTTGCCGCATCATTATCTGTATGGACATTTCTTACATAGTGTGCATGTGGAGAACATTAAAAACAAACTGACTAAAGTGCCGTGGACAGCAGATTTGTGATTTACAGTGTTTTTCTGCTGAGTGCATCAGAGCTGGATATTGTTAAATCTTGGGATCCATCATCTAATCATGCACAACACTGCGGTGTTACATATTAAACTTAAACATATACATAAGTGGTTCCTTATGTGTCCCATAAAATAAAAAACTAATTGCCTCTAATAAATTACACAGCACTGGCTACCTGTATCTTTAAGAATTGATTTTAAATGTATTTTTGAGACGCATAAATGCCTAGTACAATCTCTCAACAACCCAATGTAAAATCTTCACATCTTGTTTTAATCCGACCAACAGTCCTGACCAAAAAGATATTTAGTATATTATGGAATAAAACAGAAAAAAAGATGAAAATCATCACATTTGTGGGGCTGGAAGAAACTAATGTGGTTTTTATAGCTTGATAAAAAAGACTTAGATTAATCAACTAACTGATTAATAGTTTAAGCAAACTGTGATTAAAAACTTTTATTTTAGTGACACAGTATGAAGAGGTATTTTGCTCAGTAACAGTGGTTAAAAAAATCAGTTTGAGTATTTTATTTGTGATATTGCAAACATTTGCCGCATCATTATCTGTATGGATATTTCTTACATAGTGTGCATGTGGAGAACATTAAAAACAAACTGACCAAAGTGCCGTCAGAAAGGAATGAATGTTTGTTCAAATATTTGCAGTGATGCACAGAAACAGACGTGGCCCTGATACACAAGCAGCTACACCACAACATCTGGTGATATTCCACCGCAGTGTTGTGCATGATTAGATGATGGATCCCAAGATTTAACAATATCCAGCTCTGATGCGCTCAGTAGAAAAACACTGTAAATCACAAATCTGCTGTCCACTGTGATGTGACAAGGAGCCGGACAGAAGAGGAAACAAATGTGGATTGTGGTTAGTTTCCCCCATCCTATTTCACCAACAACGAATATCACTAACATCACACTATCTAAACACCATCAGGGTGAAATAGACATTAGGTTTCTTTCTTCTCTGCTTTGAAGTCGTTAACGTCGTTAGTCACACTAATTGAGTGACTGACATTATGGTTGCCTAGCAGCACACGAGGGATGTTCCTTGTGTTTCTGCCTTCAACTTCTTACAATCAGTTAAGAAAAGTTATCAAATGTTCAAGCCAACAAAGTGAGTATTTAGTACAATCTAGGGAAATGTACATTATAAGTCCTTGAATGTCATTTATTGATCACTTACACTTCCTTAAATATCTTTCTGAGTGGATTTCTGGGGGTCGACCTTTAAACGACTATAAATTACATAGTTTTTATTTACAAAAATGGGCTCTATGTATTATTAAAAAGGCTGTCAACTATGATTTATTGTTTATAAAACTCATGCTATGAAATATAATGATTTGGTATTCATAAAATAATACAAATAATGTTCAGAGTAGGGCTGCCTGAACGATGATGATAATGATTTGTTTCCAAGAAACTTATGAGCACATCTCTGGTACACACAAGATTTAAGTGGTGTTTGTGCAGATCTGTCAATTAAATCAACTCATAGATTAATGAGTGTTAGTGGACTGAGGATTGATTTAGTTGAGGTCAGCCCTTGTTCAGAACTAAAAGGAAGTCACTGCAAAAAGTTCTCAACACACTAGTGCAGATATTATTTTTTAACACGTTTGTAAGTTTACCGTACAAAAAGCTACAACATAAAAAAGGAGATGAATTTCTATCATTGGGGTTAAATTATGTTAGAATGCAAACACAAATTTAAGAATGTGTAACTCACTTTTTGAGGGTTACAAATGTGAATGATTTTTTTTTTTCTGAGAGGAAGCTACCCGCTAGAAATGAAAATAATAATAAAAATGTAATTGAATGTATGATAGGCTTAATCATTATGCTTCTGTCATCACATAAATAACACTCCTACCTATTATTATAATGATCCTATTATTGTATACTTATTGTATTGTCATGCGTGTGATGACTACATTAAAATTCCACTGCTACTCAGTGCAACTCACACACTTTTCAGTTTTAGGTTTAAAAATAAATACTGTGACTACCTTAAGGTTGTGATTCATAATGCTACAACAACTTATTCAGTCATGGCATGTGAAAATAACTACGTGTACACTTAGATAAAATCTACCAAGTCTACAACAACAATCTTGCAATAAATCCTCCATGAGGGATCATGTTCAGATTTAGTTGAGACTGTTTGAGAGAAGTGTTAATTACATTTTAAGGTCATTTTAGAGAATGTAGTTTGTGGTGCTGATGGGTCGTATACTGACAAGGGTTTCTAATATTTTGTCTATTATATCAATGAAGGTAGACTAAATATTATAAACACGTCCCATACAAATTAAAAATTTCAACAGCACCAAAATGACCATAAAGTTTAATCAACACTTCACTAAAAAACATTATAACCTTCATGAAGGAAGGATTTATTGTAGGTTTGTATTACACTACATTAGTTTTAGGTGTACCAGATAAAGTGAATAGTGAATGTAGAACACTACTTCTTTTAGCAATTGTTAACAACTACAGTTATTTCTTTAGCTATTTCTCAGCTAATCAAATGAAATAGAAGAAAATGCATCCCAATTTCCTAAAGTTTGAAGTTCTTCAAGTTGTTTATTTTGTCCAAACAAACAGCACCAAACGATTCAAATGTCCATGATATACAAGAGATTAATCAGCATATCCTCACACTTGCAACTGGAGCCATTTTCTTTTGCCATTTTTGCTTTAAAATGACTAACAATTAATTAATTACCAAAACTGGTACAATCTACTAATCCAGTAGTTCCCAGGCTGGGGGTCACAGGATGAATGTGAAGAAATATTTGAAACAAAGTCTTCAACACAAGGAGTTTTTCAGTAGTCTTTCCTTCTTTCCTATAAAATATTGCACTTTTTAGTTGCAACACACCACAAGGTCACTTTTTGGTTGAGCTGGTTGCAACTCAAAGACATATACAACCCAAATTGCCACAAAAGGTTGGGAACCGATGAACCTATCGATTAATTTAATCGTTTCAGCAGTACACGTCACAGTAACGCCGACAGGCGAAACTCCGGGCTCACAAAGGGTCCTTGAACGCATCATGTGAACAAACATCCCTCAAGCTCCGCTACACCACCGCTACACTTTTTATACACAAATGCCTGCGTGGCTTCGGAAATAAAAGCTTTTCTGCCCATTAATAACAAATAATCAACACTTTAGTTGACTTTCTCTGTAGAGGACTAAATGATTATCACGATGAACAGCAAACTATTAACTCATGAAGTCTGCTGTCAGTGGATATATATAATATAGTATCACATGGCCTATGTTACTTATCCAAGTAAAGATAGCCTTTTAATCCAACATTTGAAGACGGCATACATTCATAAACTTGACAGTGCTCTAATGTTGTAGTATACCACAATACAACTACTTCTAATGTAAGAGACTCTTCAGTTGGTTTGCCACCTTTTCATCGTTTTTATAAAAGTTTCTTCTTCCTTTCAGACTGATATCTGAGGTGGTCCAACACCACGAGTAATGTTAGCCGTCAAATTAATGCAAGTTATTAAGAAATAGGCTCTTATACAGAAAATGACACATGGCAATTGCTTTTTAATTAACATTGTTGGCCGGTTTGCGGTTCTTATTGCTTTCTTGCTGCTCTTTCTTTCTGTCTTTCTTTCTTCATTTTCTGCAGCACACAGCTAGCTTCCCCCTTTACTCCACCAATAACAACAGACTCACCAACTTCAAGTGCTTGTAGGGGGAATCTGCAAACCAGCTGTCGGGGGAAAACGGTTATTTTCCGGTCCCGGGCGTCACAGGAAAACCACACAATAAACAAAAACGTCTAATAATCTCCAATACGCTAAATAAACACGTGTCTCCTTTGTTAGTTTGTTCGCGTTATTGTCTAAAAAACCCCGGATAAATCCACTGTTTCTCTGCCGAAACGTCGAGGGGGGAAAACGTTGTGTCGTGGGTCGCGTTTGTCCAGTTCTACACTTCAGTCATTGGTTGGAATCTACGTCATTCAACAATTTGTAGTGAAGCTATTGGTCCACACGACCACACGCCCCGCCCACCCCGATTCACGTAAGTAAACAAAATATAACCCTTTTTTGTTTTTCGCTGCCCCTTTTTTGTAATCGACATGACCAGTTAATATTTGACAACGTGACAGTATTAACTAGGTCTGAGCTGTCTTTAACTGACGAGGCTCTAGTTTTGTGTTTGTTAAGGCTGTTGTGGATGAGAAAGCGAAAAGTAGACAACTGCTGATGAAAGAATTTAATATGTGTGTGTGAGCAGTGGCGTGCACATGCTTTTCAGGGACGAGGAAATCACCGGTTTGTGCCACATGATCTATTATTGGTACATTGAAGTCACATCTGTTTTCAGACAGATACACATTTAGTAGGCTATATATATTTGTTTTTACGAGTGAAGTTTCGTTCGTGAACAATCCGATCCTTTTTAACGGCTCTTTGGTAGAACAAAGGGAATTCAGTCATACTTAGATAAGTTGTTTTACTATTTATTCTTAAAGATATGCACTTAAACTTCATTTGACTTGTTTTATTACTGTGCCAATAAAACGTTTTTCTTATATTAAATGTTGCATGAATTGCATTCAAGACAACTTTATATATATATAACACATTTCACACAGAGGGTCAATTTAAAGTAGTACATTTCCTCACAAAGCAGAAGGGTAGGCGTCATCTTGTGTAATGTTTACAATGCAGATTATTGACATTAGGTTTGCCAATATGGATAGTTTAGTGGTGCTGAACACATAAACTATATAGGTTGAATGTCTAAATTTCAATATAGTGATTCTTTTGCAGATAAACCTAGTAACTCCCATCCCCGTTAAAAAAAGAGGGGGGAAGACAATGAGCCGTTCTTTTGAATGTCTTTTAGAAACGGCGTCATAAGATCCAGCTCCCATCAAAGAGCTGTAATTTCCATCACTAGTTTTTAGTCTGGAAGGATTCTTAAAATATCCTCACAGCAATGTGTTGTTTCATCTGAAACCTCCACACAAACACAGTATTGTGTTGATTTGATCATTAATTACTATCACAAGTTAAAAGAAGTTTTAAAAGCATCCGCCTGGTGATGATCATGTGAAAAGCAAACCTGAAGTCACAGTGAAAAACGTGTTGTCTGCTCAGATAAATAGTTATATATATCCTTTTCTAATATTGTTACTTTATTCTCTATGAAATACATTTTAAAATGCAGTAAGTGTTATTAAACAACCCTCTGCTCACTGGGTATTTATATTTTCAGGGTATTTTCAAAGGTTTAATTTCACTTATGTCAGATCGAATAGAGCAATATTATTTATTTGTATTCACTTATATCAATGCTTACACCAGTGCTTCAGCGTAAACACCTTCTTACTCTGGAGAAATGTGTTGTTTAATCTAAACATGATGAGATACTTTTATTCTGTGTGTTGACAGTGTAATTGATCCAAGTAGGGGACATAGTAAGACAGGCTGTGCCACTGTTGCGTGATCTACAAAAAAGGTGAAAGTTTCATCCGTTTTGTTCCTGCGGAGCTGACACCTCGTCTGCATCATAACCTTTTATAGCTTCAGTGACTCTATTTTTGGTCAAAGTCAAAAACTCAGCTTCACCTGTTTCCATCATGCAGCTTTAGAGCTGACAATGTTTTTAGTAATGACAGCTGCTCTGAATCAGATAATACGATGACAGTGACGTGCATGCAGAGAGATATTTACCATACCAGACTCCCTCTATGTACGATAACAAAGTGTAAACGTGCATTTTTACAGCCTGTGTCTCTAAGTTAGTCTCTAAATGACCATTAGCTTATTGGCAGCTCCCACAGATAATTGAGGCCATACTGTTCTAGCTTTCTGGCACTTAAACATTACTTTTCTAAGCCTGAACTGCCATACCTCTGTACCTTATCACCACTGAGGTGGAATTACCAACACGTGACTACAACTTTCACCTGGATCAACCCAGCTGTCCTCAGGAGATGTCCCGGGTCAGCAGTAACTAAGAGGCTGCATTACCCTAAAGTCTCAACGGAGGGCGACTGTAACACATAGTGTGGTTGATGGGCAGTGCCGTGTGTCCTCGCAGATTTCTTTGTCATATACAAACATCACCTGATTAGTGTCTATTTTATGCACACTTCTTTCTATTAATGACAGGGCAGCTACTTGTCACATCTTGAGAGTTAAATGAGACTATACTTTATATTCTTCCGTGTACTTCACCACTGCTTGGTCTTTATTAACATCAGTGATGGAAGTACTCAGATTGTGTACTTATGTAGAAATACTCTACAACAAGTAAAAGTCCTGCATTACAAATTGTACTCATTATGCAGAATAATATATATGATGTAGCTGGACTATAGCTATTGATGTGTTCATCACTTTAATGGTGGAGTCATTTGAATTACTTGATATACTGCCGCGGACATTGTGGATGTCTCTCCAGGATCAATACATTGTTATCTTAATCTACAATTAACAAATCTTTATTTACTTGTTGATTATTTTTTGTATTATTCATTGGAATCTGCAAAGTATCAAGTAACTAAAGGTATTAAATAAACGAGGTGGAGTAAAAAATACAATATTTCCCTCTAACTTATAGTTTTTAGTAGAAGTATGAAGTAGCAGTAAATGGAAATATAAAGTACAAGTAGCTCAAAAAAGTACTTAAGTACAGTACTTAAGTAAATGTACTTAGTTACTTTCCACCACTGGTTAGCATCAGAGAGGCTCCACGTCACCGTGATTTGTCACTGTAACTGTTTGATATCAGCCGGGTGCGAGATGCATGTTCGTGCATGTGTGTTGAGAAGCGATGGGGACATTAAATCAAGAACACCAGATGTTGCTCATAGTGTCAAGTCCGGGCTCGTCCAAACTCGCAAGGACGAGCAGCACGCCCAGCAAGCGTGAGACTGTTTGTGGGGAAGTATTTAAAATAGCACGATGTTATTTAAAACATGTGTTTGAGAAGTAGTGAGCACACGACTAACTAAATGACGGATTACACTGCACGAGTTGTGTGAGAGTTTGTAAACACTTGTTTTGATTTAGTTTTGATGTTGCTGCCGAAATTTATTTCCATTTTGGAGTTAAAGTATTCCTTTAAAACGCTGCCCAGACAAACATATTCTGTCACACAGCAATATGCATTTACATGTAGTGACTGTTCTCAAGCAGTCTTTCCTTCCTCTTAACTTCTCTCCACTGCTGTTACATGACGTCCCCTCCCTCTTCTCTCTCTCCTCTGCTATAGATTTCACCCTCTTTATTTTCTGTTGAATCATAAATCATAAATTCCCTTCCTGTGCCTCTCTCCCCCTTGCTCTCCCTCTCTTAGTATTACACAATAGCCCAGACTTGATGTCAGAGGGCAGTCATGTTTAATACGTGTATGTGTGTGTGTGTGTGTGTGTGTGTGTGTGTGTGTGTGTGTGTGTGTGTGTGTGTGTGTGTGTGTGTGTGTGTGTGTATCTTCTACCCCAGCCTTTCCTGTGGCCCTGGGTCCCCACCCCAGACTTCACCGGCTGGATTTGTCCAATGCCACTTATACGGACAAATGCACACATACACTCACAGGAACATACGACACACCCACGTGCACGCTCACGAGCAGGAAGTATCCCGTTAGCACGCACTCCAGGGTACAATGTTGCCTGCACAAGCTCAGTATTCCTGCACATGCATTACATTACATTTAATTTAGCTGACGCTTTGGTCCAAAGCGACGTACAATAAGTGCAAACAGCTCTGAGGATAAAACTCAGAACAGCAAGAATCTTGCTTCAAATAGACGTACAAGTGCTTTTAGTCCGAGGTCTTTTTAACACTCCAATAAGCAACACGCCTACAGTATGTTCCTTTTTAACAACGGCTTTGGTGAACATGGAAATACATTCCTGCAACACATTTGTTCCAGAAACCTAACGAAAACGAAGAGTCCCATGGAGATATTCTGCTCCCCTCTGATGATTCTCATGTGGGTTAAACTGTTCAGACTCCGGGCCCCTTGTGTGTTTAACTTGTTTGCTTTGACAATTTGTTTTACAAGAGGGTTTGTATAATTATTACCACTTTATAGCTCACAATGCTAACGCAGGGTTAATAGATCTGCACATTCATGACTATTATTCACCTTGATGAAAGAAAAGGGAAGAATGATTGCTGTGATTTTGCAGAGCGTTTATATATAAACCTGTTCTTGACAGTTTGTTCTTGACGTTAGAAACAGTTTATGTGGGTGAGAGTATTGATACTACTCTCCTGTCTGTACAGTAAATATGAAGCTAGAGCCAGTTGGCTTATCTCAGCATAAAGACTGTAAACGGGGAAACAGCTAGCCTGGCTTTAAAAGATACCAGCTCCCCTGAAGATCACTAGATGTGTTTTATGTAGTTAAAAACAGTTATGCAAAAACAACATATGCATTATAATTGTATGTTAAAGGAATAGTTTGACATTTTGGGGAATATATTTGCTTTCTTGCCAAGAGTCAGATAAGGTAATTGATTTCACTCTCATGTCTGACGGTAAATATGAGGCTACCACCAGCAGCCGCTTAGCGTAGCTTAGCTTAGCTTAGCATTACGAGAAAAAAGCACAGTGAGACTTGTGACTTTAATCTCAGAGAATTTCTTAGTTTTCTCACAAATTAATTACTTTACAATCTCAGAGAATATCATTTTATTCTTCTAGGACTAGGACCCCCCTCCCCTGGGAGCGTGAATATGTATATATCTTCCTACAATGGCCTTACTACGCCAATTGTTTTTAGAGTTGCTGCTCGGTGACTTTGTTTTTATACTGTTGAATGAAGCCCAGCTGTGTTCCCATAGTTCCTCTCTTTGTGCTAAGCTAAGTTAGCTGGCCTGTAGCTAGTGGTACCAATGTGAGCATCTCAGCTGGCTAAATAATAACTATTGTTTTTACATTCACTTAGATAAATGTATGTTGTGGTCTACACTGAAGCTATCGAGATGATATACTCATCTAAAGTGACTCTTGTGCATGAACACTATCTGGAGGGGAAGTACCAGGTTCTCCTTCGGGCTGCAGTGGAGATTGGGGTGTATTTACCGCAGTTGGAGGAAGAACAGTATCTTTGTGTGTGTGTGTGTGTGTGTGTGTGTGTGTGTGTGTGTGTGTGTGTGTGTGTGTGCATGCACGCTTGCGTGTGTCTGTTATGGGTGTGTTTCCGTTGCTCGAGGACTTCCAGGGTCTCAGAGATAATATGGAATTCATGAGAGGAATGCCGCACAGGGGTTTCTTCCTGACTCCATCACTTCCTGCGTTGGACTTCCTGCTTCTGGACCTCCGAGGAGAAAGGTGAGGCTGTGTAGACCATGACTCTGGATCTGTTTCATGATTTTGAGTCTCTGGGGTGATGGTGGAGCTTGACTGCGGCCCCCCTGGTGGTGCAATCTGATTAGGACGAAGCTGATTGCCAAACAGAGGTGTCAGGCAAATTATGAAAAGCCAAGATTTGAAAGCAAAGCTACTGAAATGCTGCCACACAACTGCTAATTTTAGTCATTAGAAAATTAACTGGAGAAAATGAATGTGGGCGAGGGATCAAATAAAATGGATAAAACAAAGAAAGATGCGAGACAAAGAGAGAATAATGGCCCATAAAGCAGAGAAGGGACAGATGTCGAACAATCAAAGAGGCAATAAAGCGAGAAGGAGAAAGAGAAAGAGAGAGGTGATGGCAGGATCCATATGGGGCCTCTTGTTGGGCAGCAAGGCCAGGTAATGGCTTCCAGACACACACACACACACACACACACACACACACACACACACACACACACACACACACACACACACACATACACTAATTTGATTTGGAAATCTGACAGGACAAGGAGACTGTGTGTGTGTGTGTGTGTGTGTGTGTGTGTGTGTGTGTGTGTGTGTGTGTGTGTGTGTGTGTGTGTGTGTGTGTGTGTGTGTGTGTGTGTGTGTATACCAGAGGCCTTTTCTTTAAAATACTCAAGAGGTCTGACTTCCTCTGCCCATTGGGAGGGGGGCCAGCCAGTCTGTGTGTATGTGTGTGTGTGTGTGTGTGTGTGTGTGTGTGTGTGTGTGTGTGTGTGTGTGTGTGTGTGTGTGTGTGTGTGTGTGTGTGTGTGTGTGTGTGTGTGTGTGTTTTCAGACGCTGGATTTTAATGTATGCTTTCAATCACAGCTCTAGTGGGGAGAAATCAGATCCCTGCAGGATCAATGTGGAACTCAAAGATCCACACAGTGCAAATCTACACACACACACACACACACACACACACACACACACACACACACACACACACACACACACACACACACACACACATATACACAGTATAAGAAAACACTTACACGTATTGGGTAAGAGTGCAGTAAATGCATTTATCTACAGTTTAACTATTTTTTATGTCATTCTGCAACCCAGAGTAATTAAATGAAATGTAGTTCTGGTCAATTTTTGTTACACAAGAACATCGTAACAAAAAAGAAAACAGTAGTTCATTCCTGTGGTGCATTTTTTAAAATTGCATCAGGAGGAATGTAAACAGCAGCAACAAGAACAGTGGTGAATTCTCTGGACAGAAAATATGGCCAGCATCTTTAACACTAAAGATTCAACATCAGGGAACATTGTCCATCAACCTTGCTGCTTCCTGCTTTTGTCTGCAAAGTTAGAAAGTTGTGCATAAAGGTTATGAAAAGGTTAAGGGAGCTGCGAAAGTAAAGGAAGTGGAAGGAGACAAAGAAAGACAAATAATTCAAACAACATGTGAAGAGAAATGAAGAGATGAAAAGAGGAGGACAGGAAGAGATAATTAAACAGAGGAAGGATCAATACGGAGGAGTGGGAGGGGATCGAGAGGGCAAGACAACTTAACTGGGTTACACCGTCTGCTCAGGAATACTCCACCTTCAGTCTCCAACACACCACAATGTCTCAGTGAGGTAGATCCCCCAGCATTCCCCCCATATGCGCTGTCACAGCCCTCCCACTCCTGCAACTGTGTGTGTGTGTGTGTGTGTGTGTGTATGTCACCACTTTTCTCTGACATTCCTGTGCAGAGCGGAGAGGCGGCGAGCTCGGCTGCAGAGAGACAGAACTACAAATCCAAAGCAGGAGTTTGACTTGTCTCAGAAGAAGCAGAAGAAGAAGAATTGTCCTTTTTCCTTTAGAGTGCAACTCATTTCTCCGTTCATCACGTCTCATTGTGATCTTTTCTGACTACAGAATTTCAATTTTGGTAATTCTGCCTGCAAGGGGGAGAATCTTAGATTTTAACAAGGGGATTTGCAGAGAAGCATCCTCTTGTATCAGTCACAGTTTCCTCCTGTTCATCTCCATCTGCCTCCCTGGAGACGGACTCCAAACCTCCGAGTACGGGAATACTTCTTTTGGAGAGGCAACAAAGGACAAGGGTTTAGTGTTACAACAGCACACAAAGAGGTGAGTCAACATTCAAAGAAAGAAATTGCACTTATAATTGTGGATGACATGTACTTTTTCTAAGTGTTTATTTGGGCAAAAGTGTCAGAACCTTTTGTCTGCAGTCTTTTGTGTCCTTTAGTTTGTAAACTGTCAGGAGACAAAGCTGCACTTACAAAGTCTTATACTTATAAAGTGAGAGAGCACTATTGTTAACGGTGCATAAAAGTGGAGTGTGTTGCACAATCTGTGCTTAATGCAACGTCTCAGGGGAGTCAGAGTTGCTTGTTCTGCTGATCCCCTGCCAGATCTAAGTCGTGCGTCTGGGACAGAGAGAGAAGAAAATAAGAAAATAATTGAGGGGCAAGGGGGGGGGGGGGTGTAAATCGTCCACTGTGCATTGATCTAAAAGAGATGACGGGTTTGAAAGAGAAAAGAAGGAAAGAAAAACGTATGTGCAAGAGAGATGAAGCAGAGATGTGGAGTTTCTCTCTGGTTTTATCATCAAAAGGAAAAAGACCGAAAGAACGAGGAAAGAAAGACAAAGATGCTCAAGAACACATCGTATGTTTCTGGCACATTAGTGAATAAATGCACACAGATGTTGCATGCATTGTATCGCAAGGAAAATATGTCAAACTAACTTACAGTTTCTTTTTTTCACTCATTTTCTCAATCGCACACACACACACACACACACACACACACACACACACACACACACACACACACACACACACACATTTAAACAAACACAGCTTTGTTTCTGTTTAGTTTGCTCTTGGCTCAGATCACAGACTGATCCAATGATTCCCAGTGCTGCAATACACACGCACACGCACACGCACACGCACACAGACACACACACACACACACTTTATTCTTCAATTTTGATCTTTAAATACACTGGGTCAGGGTTTTACTTCCTCCACTACTGTGTTCATATAGATACTCTCCATGTCTTTTCTCCACCTCATGCACTCACATCTTCCCATTCTCTCGCCCTCCGTACTTCTTCTGTCACATTGTGTCACTTACACATCTCTCACTTTGTTTTTGACAAAAAGTGCGCTCACATCAGTCATATAGCATTTAGCTGTGAGCTAGAGGTTCACGTGTGCTGTGGCGGTTGCTGTGAAAGATGTTCTGGCAGTATCTATCTGAAGAATATCTTTGGTGTGTTTGCTCCCTCTTCACTATTTCGTGCACAATATTTATTTTAAGTCATTTTACTTAGAAGCCATGAAGTCGTATTCTATTTGCATCATGTTGGTGTGATTCTCCGCAGACCCTGGCTCCTGTAAAGATGGCTGACGTGGTGCAGCTCGACCCCGACAGCCTGCAGATACCCGGTGAGACACACATACTGTACTGTGCAGCTATACACACGCTTCATTACTATGGCAACGTGGTCAAAGTGACTCACTTCTCTCGCTGACCTTCCCGTGTCCCTCTGCCACTTGGGAACATTACTCACATCAGATTCCAGACACATTCCAGTCATTGCAGTTCATCACACACATTTAATCTAAAGAGCTTCAGGTCAAGTGCATGAAACAGAAGGTGTTGTCTGCATGTGTGTTACTCCAATAATGTCTCTTTCCTTATGATAACAGACCGGCTGCGTATTTCTTCAAACTCGCTGATTTATTGGCTTTTGCGTTGATTTTCCAGTAGAGTACGTGTGACGCTTCTCCAAAGCCCAAACGTGTTTATAATCCATTAATCCATTAAATCCCAGGTGATAATCCATCAACCCCTTCATCGCCTGCCACAGCTAGAAATGACTGCAGCATCACACCCCTCACACCCTTACCCTCACCGGTAACTATGCACACACACACACACACACACACACACACACACACACACACACACACACACACACACACACACACACTCCTACACGTACACACACTCCTACACACACATTCCCCTTTCTACTTATTTTCATTATATACAGCTCTTAAACACAAGCTGTAATCACCACATCCACTCCTCACTGTTATTAGTGGTTTTATAATAACACTTACACAAAGAGTTTAAAGTGAGGTGAAGTCTTAAAGCAAGGACCCGATAAAGATGCAAGATCTACACTGAAGGACGAGAGCAGAGGAGACAGAGAGACCGAAGGGGAGTCCATGATAAACAGCTGATAACAAGTTTAAACCCATCATCACCTGCTGATGTTTAGCAGCTACTATAATATTTTTCATCTTCTCACTTTGACCTTGAAACACATGAAAGAAAACAGTGCTTTTCTTTTTCAAGGAACCACACCACAGACTGGTTTCTCTTTAAATAGCTTTACTTACATTGGCCCTGACAAGCCGTCATGCTAGATTTGACTAATTATCTTGAGGTAGACATGAATGTTGGTACCAATTTTCATGGCAACACACATCTCCCTCTCTCTCAGAGGGTGGAGGTCAGACCCAGGACGTCCTGTCCATTCTCAGTTGTCGTTGCGATAGACTTCGGGACGACCTCCAGCGGCTACGCGTTTAGCTTCACGCAGGATTCAGAAGCCATACACATGATGAAGTAAGAGTCTTTGTTTAATGTCTTCAAGTTAATCTCTTCTATTATGTTCTATATTTCAAATCTTTTTCCTTCAATCCCTGCAGGCGCTGGGAGGGCGGCGACCCCGGGGTGGCCAATCAGAAGAGCCCGACGTGTCTGCTGCTGTCTCCTGATTTGAGGTTCCACAGTTTTGGGTTTGCGGCTCGAGACTTCTACCACGACCTGGACCCAGAGGAGGCGCGGCACTGGCTCTACTTCGATAAGTTCAAGATGAAGATCCACAGCACAAGTGTAAGAAAGATCGGCATAATCAGAAGAGAAAAGTGGAATACATGAGTCGTAGTGACAGAAACACAATTCTACATAATACGTCCAGACTCAAAGGTTCATTTTACACTTCTAGATCAAGTTGCATTGTGGGAAGTGTAGGATGGAGTGTGTAATCACGGTGTCTGGGCCGCTGCTGCTTCCATTTTGACCATTTCTTTTGTTTTTACTTTTGCAAGACTCTTGACTTTATGAGAGAACAATACAAAGTAGCTGGAGTATCTCCTCTCAGGCTGTAAGAGCAGACTTGTTCATGCAGCAGAGTTTCACCAGTTGTGGTTGTGTTTGCTGCAGGACCTCACCATGGAGACGGAGCTGGAGGCGGTGAACGGTCGGAGGGTCAGGGCCATCGAGGTGTTTGCTCACGCCCTCCACTTCTTCAGGGAACATGCCCTCAAGGTGCACTTTAAAGCCCCAGTTCATGTGTGCAGTATGGTGCCTCACGGTGGACATGCTTATACACTGTTTGTATATTTATTTATATTTAGTTTAAATGTACAAACCTTTACTTTGCCATCCCAGGTGTAGAGATGACTTCAAATATGTGCTGTGCAGTAACTCATGCTTTGTTTGATGGAGTGTTTTACCAAAGAGAGAGTTTAATTGATTGTGTTTTAGGAGGTGAAGGACCAGTCGTCATCAGTGCTGGAGGGAGAGGATATCAGATGGGTGATCACCGTCCCCGCTGTGTGGAGACAACCTGCCAAACAGTTCATGAGAGAGGCTGCATACCTGGTAGGAACACAAACTATTCTGCAACTGAAAAAGCCTCCGAGGCTTCACGTCCAATACATCTCTGCATCCATCCATCATGTTCTGTATCTGGTGATTCTTAGGTTTTTGCAGCTTTATAGTACAATTTACACTAACTGTGTATTTGTATAGAGCAGATTTAATTGGTTCGTGTTCTAATCCAACCCACTGATTCACCTAAAATACATTTTCATTCACTTTAAAACAAGGCTGTTTTTCTTGTTGCATTAAAAGTTGACATTTTGGAGTGTTGTAGAAATCATCGTACATTCATGTAACTATAACAGTTCCAGGTTGTATGACGGAAACTTCATTTAACTTGTTCAACCGTTCTAGATACACACACTTGTGCATTTATTATGTGTGTGTGTGTGTGTGTGTGTGTGTGTGTGTGTGTGTGTGTGTGTGTGTATGTATAAAGCATGAGATAAAGGCGTGTGATTAATGTTTCGATGGAAGATCACTTACTACACACATATACACACACACACACACACACTCACACAGTCACACACACACAGTCACACAGAGCTCAAACGTTGCACTTTTGCCTCTATCCTCCCTGTACATGTTCAATACACATCAATGAGAATGTGTGTGTGTGTGTGTGTTCCTCATTCTCATTCTCGCTCTGTTCAATTTTCTCCTCTGTCCTTATTCACCCCGGTACATACATAAATAGTCTAATGCACACACACTTTCACATGTACACTGACAAATACGCTGACATACACACACCCTGGGCTGGCTCCCGGCTTGAGGCCCGTCGGGGTGTGTGTGCTTCCTGCTGGTGATGATGTCATCACAAGTGAACAATGAGGGAGACCGGCATACAAACACAGGAAGTGGTGTCCAGACCCACGCCCTGCACACACACACACACACACACACACGCACACACACACACACACACACACACACACTCACACACACACACACACACACACACACACACACACACACACACACACACACACACACACAGTCCAGCCACTCAACTCTACACCCAATACATCAAGACTAGTGCTTATATTCCAACTCTCCGCTCCTAGTGGCACTTAGCATGTGTATACACAGATCAGAGCAGGGTCTACGTGCATGTCTAAAAAGCATATAACGCTACAGTTTGTATATAACCCACATGATCAATGTGTGTGTAACCCACATAATGATGAGCCAGGACAGGTGACGTAGTATAAAGTGCAAAACTCTGCGTAGGGAGGAGTTTGGGGTGCATGGCTGGGTCAGACAAAGACAGAACTTTCCCCCAGGAGGCTGCTGTTTGTGTCCCGTGTGAAACCAAAAGTTAACGTTGATTTATTTGTAACGTAACTTTCATACTTAAGTAGTGATTTTACTAAACCTAAGTAGTTTTGTTGCCTAAACAGATTCTGCAGGCACACTGATCGCTCATGTTGCTGGACATTTGTAGGAAAACGCACAAAAAATAACTTTAATTGTTAAATATCTTACAAAGCTTGTATGAGGAAACAGCTTTTTCCATTACTAATATATCTCGTTTTCTTTCTCTTGTTCAGCCTCCTCAGTAATGAAATAAAGAGCAATGCAGGATAATACATTGTGCTTGTAAATGTTTCTCTCCCTCTCTGTATGTGTCTCTTCTCCTCCAGGCTGGTCTGGTGTCTCCTGAATGTCCTGAGCAGCTCCTCATCGCTCTGGAACCCGAAGCTGCGTCAATTTACTGCCGTAAGCTCCGCCTCCACCAGGTGCTCGACCTGAGCTTGCAGCCAATGACAAACGGCTTCGATCAGGAAGGTTCCCGGCCCTTCGACTCCAGCTTCAGACAAGGTATTCAAGAGAGAGTCAGTGTGTATCTGTGTGTGCAACCATGTGTGTGTGTCTTCTTTTGGATTGTGTCATTAGCCTAAGCACGAAACCACACTGTTACTGGAAATGTTGTTGTTGGATTTTTACTTAGTGATTGTGGTTTCATGCAAGGGACGAACTGTGTTTGTGTGTGTGTGTGTGTGTGTGTGTGTGTGTGTGTGTGTGTGTGTGTGTGTGTGTGTGTGTGTGTGTGTGTGTGTGTGTGTTTGAAAAAAAGAGATCTCCCTTTAGATACTCCTTGTGGTTTTTCCTCGCATGACTTTGCAGTTGTGTGGGGGGGTTGTGTGGGGGGGTCACATATGGATTTGTTCAGGCCATATGTGTGATGTTGAGCGAACAAATTACTTTTCATACAAAAACATTTTTATAGAGTGTGAAGTATTCTATATCTTATATGTGTTCTGTGGCGAATTGGCTTTTCAATTCATTGTTCATCCAGGGTTGATTTTCCACATCAGGTGACTGACAGTGAGTATTATAATAATTATTATAATAATGCAGCTATAGTGGGGAAAATACTTCCAGAACCAGAAACTCCTTTCATGTTGCAACTCTATGTGGATCGGTGTATAACTTATCAAAATAAAAAGCGACGGCTTTAAAAGAATTGTGACTACTGACTGAGTGGAAACATGAAACGTCATATTGCCTTAAAGCTGCATTGAAAACATTTGTGTTTTGCAACAGCGACCAGTAAATGCTACTACATTGCAGCAAAGGAACAAAGAGCGATTTCAGGCTGAGAAAAAAGGGACTGATGCATAATTCAGCACACGAACATGCCGTCCAAAATCCCCTGCACACGGCCACTTACATATACATATACATATGCAGTCAGTCACACACACACACACACACACACACACACACACACACACACACACACACACACACACACACACAGGATATTGTAATTGGAACAAGGTGCAGGGAGACTATGATCTCACCCCCTCCCAGCCTGTCATTCTCCCTCTCCTTCACTCGCATTCATTTTGCTTTCTTTTCCCTCTGTCTTTCTAACATTTCCTCCAACTCTAACTTTCTATTCGCCAGGACGTGCACTTTGCAAGGACTCTGCAGACACAGAACACCACACACACACACACACACACAAAAACACACACTTTGCATCAGGGTCATGTCTTTTTTAACTATCTTTAGCTTTTATTCCACCTCATTTCATCCCCAAAGATAGCACAGGGGAATCATTAACTCTCTCTCTCTCTCTCTCACACACACACACACACACACACACACACACACACACACACACACACACACACACACACACACACACACACACACACAAATGCATTTTTTCTTTTCAGCTGTTTCATGTAAATAGTTTCCAGAATGGGATTTCATTTCCCCCATACACACACACACACACACACACACTCCATCCATACTTGTACCCTGCCTGTCGAGAGCGAAGAAAAGTTGAAATGTGAGAACATTTCCAACATATTGCTTCTGTCATTCTAAAACATTAGAACTCTTGTTTTGGTATGTTTTTCTTGCTTTACCTAGAGTGAAAGATTTGTATAAATGTCTTGTTTAAACCTTACCATATGTTAAATGAATAAAAAAACATTCGTCCTCATTAGAAGGTTTGTGTTTGTGCATTAAACACAAGCTTAAGTGTCTGACCGTACAGAATGTTTACACAAAAAGACCAAGAAATGTTCAATGCTGGCAGAGCAGAGCCGAGTGGTGAAAGGTGGCGATGACTCTTGGGGCCCACATCTGGAATGAGTCCATAAAAAAAATCTTGTTTTATTTAGAAAAAAGGGGCCCACAGCAATATTTCAGGGGGACGGGAACTCATACTTGTGCCCCTGGGACGCAGAAATCCTTGCTCTGCCCCTGAAGAACTGGAGATCTGCAAAGCGTAGAGGATTTAAAAAAACTTTTTAGATGAAAACAGCTGCTTGCTGATTCGATGACCTAAATAATTTCATACAAGTGCACGTGCAACATCCAAATAAAAACTGGAGGATGTTTTATGTTTGTTGCAGCGAGGGAGCATTTGAGGCGATCCAGACACAGCAGGACCTTCCTGGTGGAGAGTGGAACCGGAGAGCTGTGGTCGGAGCTGCAGACTGGTAAGACGTGAGTGTGTGTGTTTGTGTGAGAGACAGACGGTCAGACGGTCAGACCCCACATGTTGGAGATATTGATGATTTTGACTTTTAACCCCAGCTGGCTGACTACATGAAGCAGTCCCACCTACTTTCTCATTTCTGCTAATCCTTTTTTTTTTTTACTTTTCATTCCTGCATATCATCACCTCCTTCTACATGAACTCTGCTCTTGTTCAGTTCAGTGTGGTCACACCAATCAATCCTTACGGCAGCAGCCGGGTCTCGAAACCGACCCCCTTTGCTGCATGTCGCCCCCTCTCTCTCCCCCTTTGATGTCGATCTTCAGCTGTATCTAATGAAAAGGCAAAAAAGCTGTTATTCAATTAAACTTATTCACAAGTTCACAACAATTACAACCCAGTGTCCAGTTTATCCTGGGATGATAAAATCCTAGCGGGACAATCAAACCACCCAGTTCTCCAGTTTCACAGTCTTTTCTCTCTGTTGAGCCATGACAACAACCTCAGGAGCCACGCGCCCCCCCCCCCCCCCCCCCCCCCCCACACACACACACAGGAAGGACCCAGCCCATGGGACTCTCTGCATCTGCATTGTAAATAAACCAAAGGAGTAGAAACCCTGTTTTATCCCTCTACATTTTTCATTTCTTGTTGAGAATCATGTTCTTTCCCCTGAAATCAAACAGATTTTATGAAAAAGCTAAATGTTTCTGCAGGTATTAAGTTGTGTGTTTGTGCGCTCTTTGTGCAGGGGACAGGTACATTGTTGCAGACTGCGGAGGAGGAACAGTTGATCTGACAGTCCACCAGATCGAGCAGCCACAGGGAACACTTAAAGAGCTCTACAAGGCTTCAGGTACACACTTTCGCAATCTTCTAAAACCCACACAATTTCCCACAGTTTCCAGAGCTGTAGTTTTTCTTCCAGGTGGTCCATACGGTGCCGTCGGAGTCGATCTGGCCTTCGAAGCCATGCTGTGCCAGATCTTCGGCGAGGACTTCATCCAGAGCTTCAAAGCCAAGCGGCCGGCGGCCTGGGTGGACCTCACCATCGCGTTCGAGGCGAGGAAACGGACAGCGGCACCGGGCAGGACCAACGCCCTCAACATCTCCCTGCCCTTCTCTTTCATAGACTACTATAAGAGACACAGGGGGCAGAGTGTGGAGGCCGCCCTGAGGAAGAGCAAGTGAGTGTGGGCTGAGAAATGTGTGTGTGTGTGTGTGTGTGTGTGTGTGTGTGTGTGTGTGTGTGTGTGTGTGTGTGTGTGTGTGTGTGTGTGTGTGTGTGTGTGTGTGGTTGAATAAACAATGTATCTGCAACATTAAAGATGCAAACTCTCTCCTCTGTGTGTGTCAGTATGAACATAGTGAAGTGGTCGTCCCAGGGGATGCTGCGGCTGACACAGGAAGCCATGAACGAGCTCTTCCAGCCCACCGTCGTCAATATTGTTAAACACATTGGTGAGAAGTTCACAAAGACAGAGTACAAAGTACAGACGAGAGCAGCTTTAACTTCCAGAGACTGGGTTTGTTTCCCTCGCCCCGCAGTGGTTGCAAAAGTTGCCAAAACTGTCCATGAAGAGAGCTACTTTTGGGCAGTGTGAATCTAATAGTGCACTGTACAACTACGGCTCAGATCAAACAAGACAAACTTTAGTCACAATGGCTTCCTTTGTATCCTGATTCGAGGTGCTGGTGTTTTTTATTGTTTCTTTTCCAGCCTAGTTAAGACAGATTTAAAGCAGAAAGGTGTGTTTAACCATGAGTCAGGGAGCAGGGACACTCACTATGTACATAGAAACATACACTTTGCTCAGACACTCCAATGAAGTGAGAAGATTCCCTTCTTCCTCCCATGACAGAGGAGCTGATGGCAAAGCCGGAGGTGTGCAGCGTGCGTTTCCTCTTCCTAGTTGGTGGTTTTGCAGAGTCGCCCATACTGCAGAAAGCGGTCCAGAGAGCAGTGGGGCGGACGTGTCGCATCATCATCCCCCATGACGTTGGACTGACCATCCTGAAGGGCGCCGTGCTCTTCGGGCTGGATCCCACTGTGGTGAGTGCTCAGGTTCACGTGTTAGTCACGGACCGGCTCGTGGACACCTTCTAACAGCCTCTATCTCGCAGGTCAGAGTGCGTCGGTGCCCCCTGATCTACGGCGTTGGCGTCTTGAACCGCTTCGTGGAGGGACGACACCCTCAGGACAAACTCCTCATCAAGGACGGCCGCGAGTGGTGCACCGACATCCTCGACCGCTTCGTCTGCGTCGACCAGTCGGTGGCTCTGGGCGAAGTCGTGAGGCGGAGCTACACGCCTGCTCGTCTGGGCCAGCGGAAGATCATCATCAACATCTACTGCAGCGCGACCGAAGAAGTCACGTACATCTCTGACCCCGGAGTGAGGAAGTGCGGGACGATAACTTTAGACCTGCCGGAGCCGTTACCGCTACCAGGAGCAGTGGGAGGAGCAGGTGGAGGAGCAGGAGGCCCTGAGAGAAGAGAGATCAGAGCGACCATGCAGTTTGGAGACACGGAGATCAAAGTCACAGCCGTCGACGTCATGTCAAACCGCTCCGTCCGGGCTTCCATAGACTTCCTGTCTAACTGAGGAGGAGCAGGAAGTGGAGACGAGGAATGAAAAACTCACAAAAAAAACTGATTCTAGGGATGATCATTGTATTAAAAGAAAGCGGTACTTTGGGAGTGGGCGACTCACATCCTGTAATTCAGACATTTAGGCCTTACATTTACTCCTGGGGGGAAGAAAGCGTTCACGAGAGGAACATTTTATAAAAACTCTCCAGCCTTCATTTCTTTTAAACGTCAGTCAGCATCTCCTCAACTGAAGGGGAGTCTCCTGTATGTACAAGAGAAGTCATGGATGTGTCTGACTTCATTTGTATGAACTCTGTACAAGCACATCCCTGCTGCACATACCTTCTAATAATTCAATCTGTCTGTATTATACTACCTAGAGTGAGACTCACTCATTGATAAATATGAAGACTGTTGCCTCTTCCTCATATAATGAATATAAGGATATCTCACAAGTTCTGGTCTGATACCTCATTTAAATCCTATTTCACTGTCCATATATGAGATAGTGATAAAACTACCTGGACTGCAGCCTTGTGTCTCTCACGTGACTGAGCATAACCTAGTGGTGTAAAGGCTGAACTACAAGCTGAACATTAAGAAGTGGGAAGTTGAAAGCTGAGGATGCATCACTTAGGGTTCACTAGGAAGGACTGTGGCATTATTGCAAAATCTGCATGTTTCTTATAAAGTATGTCACCCTTCAGGTGTAGTGTTCAAGGTCTGTAGTGTTTACCTGTTCAGGACAGAAACGGTTGCGAAGACATGCCAGTTGAAGTTAAGGAAAAGCTGATGGACCTCAAGTTTATACAACTATGGGCTT
Organism: Cottoperca gobio; assembly: GCF_900634415.1. Taxonomy (NCBI): domain Eukaryota; kingdom Metazoa; phylum Chordata; class Actinopteri; order Perciformes; family Bovichtidae; genus Cottoperca; species Cottoperca gobio. The sequence continues at coordinate 4,017,395 of NC_041372.1, read as the reverse complement.
TTAAAAAAATATATATATATGCAGGGGTTTTAACTTTCCCTCATTAAGACACCATGCTACATCACATTAATAGCTCTTAATGTTGTGTAAGCTGTAATAAACTGTATTCATGTAACGTAATAACTATGTGCACCATGCTGACCTAACCGTTTCTTTTCATTTCCATTTTATTTTGGACTGCAGGTTGCAAGGCACCATCTTTACTTATCCTAATGTTATGATCCATCCTTATATTTTACATTAAAATAAAGACACATTTTTCCACGCTTTACTATTTAAAGATCTTCTTAAACACAGTATGCCTGCCACTCACACACCATCAGGAAACAATCGATTCTGTCTTGAGCAGATGTTTAAAATAACACACACATGAAGACAACAGTACGATTTCAGCTGTGCATTTATTGATAATGGTCCAATAAATAGTTTTACACAGTCTAGTCAATGAATGGTTCAGAACTGCTCAACATCAGTGCTTTACTTTCCATGTTACACTTCAGTCTGTCAGAACACAAAACGGTGGAACAGCTGCTTCAGGTCAGAGAGGAAGCGCTAACTTTGAGGGGACAGGAGTGATTAATTCAAAACTAAGGGGGGGGGAACTAGTTTCATTCTTGTATTTCAATCGCATTTCTCAGTAAAATGGCTACACATGGAAATCTGCAGTGCTGAAATGTTAAACAGACATTTTACAAGTGAAAGCTTCAGTAAGAAAAAACTACAAGTGACAAAGAAAACACAAAGAAATGTCAGCCATCTTTGACAGAAGACTGAAGAATCCATCTTGAAATTGCGAGTTTAATTTCACATTTTCCCCCTTTTTTGTTTCACTACACCTGCCATTTGCAATGTGTTCACGACTGTTTAAACGCCACATTTTTAACTAGAATTCAAATCCAAATGCAGGACAAACATGGACACAATCCTCTATCTGCATTTGGATTTTAATGGCAGTTTAAAATGGGGTTTTGTTCTTAGTGAGCGTGGGGTCTCCCGCGGCCTCTGCCCCTGCCCCCGCCAGGTGGTCCATCCATACTGCTGCGTGGGTTCTTGATTGTCTCATCCACGGACAGGATGAGGCAGGCTGCCTCCGACGCCGACGTCAGAGCATTTATCTTCACGATGGAAGGCTCCCAGACGCAGGCAGCCAAGTTGTCTGCAATGTCCTCGTTGTTGATATCTACGCCGTACCACATACCGCCCTGCAGGGAGATGACACAAAGTCAAACAGAGTTCACCATATTTGACTTTTCACGTTTCACTTCTGAAGGACAAAAAAGCGCCCTGATGCAAAGTGATGTATTCAAAGTCTTGAGTAGGATTAGGTCAGCAGGTAGGTTTCATTTCCTACCTGTGCGTGTTTGGCACGCAGTTTGTTCAGGATGTTGGTGGCGTCGAAGCCGGCGTTGTCACACAGCTGTCTGGGGATGATCTCCAGGGCCTTGGCGTACGCTCCAATCAGCAGCTGCTGTTTTCCAGGGATGGTCCTGGAATAATCCCGCAGGTACTTGGACAGCTCCATCTCTATGGCTCCTCCACCCGCTACAACGGAGTCATTCTGGAAATGGGTTAAGAACAGTCTGTCAGAGTGCACGATGGACAAATCAAACTGAATTAAGGTTCTAGATCAAAAACCAGCCAGTCGTCTTCCATTTGTTTTCAAATTTATGATGATTATTACATCGCGCGCACAATAGCACAGCCACACATCTGACACAGAGCACCTCAACACAACCATCATACAGGTGGAATGAACGGCAACACAGTGCTGTTAATAAACATTTGACATGTGTAGCCCTAACGCCTACATGTAGTGGGCCTCACGCATACACACGCACACACACACACACACCAACTGACCTTGATGGCTCTGCGTACGATCATGATGGCATCATGCAGTGATCTCTCCGTCTCCTCTGTGAACTGCTCTGCTCCGCCCCTCAAGATGATGGTGCACGTCCTGGCCTTGGGACAGCCCTTAAAGAAGTTAAATCTACAGACACAGACGTGATGCGTGTGAACGGTCAGAGAATGATGACGCAGGGTTTACTCTAAAGACGTTGAATCACTGAAGAGGACAAAAGCTTTTAACTCGTCCTTACCTCTCTCCTCCAACCTGGACCTCCTCAAAGAGTTCACACCGTCCCAGGACGTTGTCTGTCAGGCCAGTCACTGACGTCTGGATGGAGCCTCCGCAGGCCTGGAGGTCACATCACACACATCAGTCTTACAGCTCATTTTAACACAAGAAACATGGGTTTTCACACTCACACAGCCAGTTTTTACACTACTGAATTGTACATTCCTGTGTAGATTTTTTTTAATGTTAAGCATTTGTTTAACATTTCTGTCACAATACTGCATATGTTGACAATTTTCAGTGAGTCTGGTGTTAACAGATAAAAAGTTGAAAGTCATAACTATAACACAAATTCACTGACAATCTGACAGCTATTCTAGTCATCCAGATTCATCCTTTAAGAACACAGATGTATGCTTTAAAGCAGAGCTGCAACGATTAGTCGATGGACAGAAAAATAATTTTGATAATCATTGAATTGTTGCCGTGGGGTTATTCAATGTCCGTCTCTGCATATGCCTACCATCATGGTCCTCTTCAGATCCTCCTCCTGCACCCTTCCGGCACAGAACAGGTCTCTGTCAGCGAAGTACTGGGTGGCCACATCACCGATGGGCAACTTGGACAAAACCACCTTGACTCCTGACTGACAGATCTTCTCCAGTTTGTCGTACAGGATGGTCCACTCTGCATCCACAATGGCCTGGTATTCCTGCAGAAAAGGGGGAATATATATATATACACACACATTAAAAAAAACAATAGGAGCAAGGAAGAGAGACTAATTTCACAACATTTCCAGGAACTTATTAATTTCACATCCTGATGCTGTGGTCTTCATACCTCCACAGATTTCACGCGGACCTCAGCGTTGTCCTTCTCAGCCTTGAGCTCCAGCTCCACATTGAGCATAGCAATCTTCAGATTGTTATAGCGTTTGGGCTGCATCTCAAACCCGGCGTAAGAGAAGGTCTTCTTGAACGCAACCCCAGAGACCAAATGGGAATCCTGTGAAATTTAAACATTATTATTATTATTATTATTATTATGATATAGTGATAAGAGTCTCAAGGTAAAAGTCATGTAATGTTTTTAACCTTGTTTTTAAAGTTTGGCACCTAAATTTTCCATGAAAGGGGCGTAAACTGGTTTCTCTAACCGTCGTCATATCTTTAGCAAGTTTTGTTTTTAAGTGCAAGTAAAAGTAGAAAGACACAAACCTCAAGGGCTCCTCCATTGACTTTCTTGATGCCAATCATCTTCAGAGACAGCAGCTCGTCCAGAGACAGGACGGCGTCCACCACCATTTTGGAGAAGAAGTCCTTCTGACCGGCAATGAGCTTGGAGTTCAGAGCTGTGGCTGCACACTTCTCCAGCAGCTGCCTCTGATCTCTGAGAGGAAAGGAAAGGTTGTTTTACAACAAGAAGTTTTGAAAATCTCAATTTAACTACAACCCCGCCTTGGAAATAACTTGTTGCGGTGAAAGTGAGCACTTACTGCTTGTCGCCTTTCTTCACAGGTACGGCGATCTCCTTGATCTTGCTGACAGCGAGGTTGGTGGCGGTGCGGAAGGCTCTGATGATGGTCTGAGGGTGGAGACCCTCCTCCACGTATGACTTGAGCTGCTTCAGGAACTCAGCAGCCAGGAGAGTGACGGAGGTGGTGCCGTCCCCGACCTGAGGATGGTACAAAGAAATGAGGAAGACATTTCTTTTTAATTAAGCAAAAGTAGCCAAAGTATTTCTTATCCAATTTACTCAATGGAATAATGGATAGAATACTTGATTTCTAAAATAATCAATAGCTTGCAGCCCTAGTCTACATCTTTCAATTTTCTGACAGTTTTCATTAGGCCTCAACACACACACACACACACACACACACACACACACACACACACACACACACACACACACACACACACACACACCTCAGCATCCTGGGAGCGAGCGATGTCCACCAGGGTCTTGGCTGCAGGGTGAACCACATCCAGCAGTTTCAGGATGGTGGCTCCATCATTGGAGATTGTGGCCTTACCTGCAAAACATAATCAATCACACATTTTTGGTGAGGGCGAATTCCTAATCCATTCCTTCCATCCTAATACTACCCATCTCTCCTCACCTCTGCCATCCACCATCAGTTTGTCCATCCCCCTGGGCCCCAGGGTTGTCCTGACAGCCTCAGCAATCACCTGCAAAAGACAACGCAACAGGTGCATTTAGACAGATTCATAGCACATTTGGTAAACATAGAAAAAACACACACATAACCAAGGAGTGAAAAGTGATTTTTCTGACCTGGCAAGCATTGATGTTACTGATGAGCTGGGGAACGCCCTGAGACGAGTCTGTCCCCTCCTTCAACAGGATAACTGGTGTGGGCTGGAGAGAGAAGAGGATAAAAATGGAAGCGAGATGACAGGGTGGTTGGCAGAAGAAAAGAGGAAGAGAAAAACATAGTTCAAAATAATCATTCACTGCAGCTCTTCAAAATTCTGTTCGCCATTAAAAACTATTACAATGTGTTTTTCGTACATGTGTAAAAGATATGTGCAGCACGTTTCGTTGTATTAAACATTGTGATTTTGCATATACCTTCCATAATACATCAATATCTGAAAATCATTTTTAGATTATATTGAACTCTGCGGTAGCAGCTTCAGCTCAAACAGTCTATAAGTTATATCACATCACTATTTAAGGTTATAACCTAAAATGGTAACACATACAGGCTGTGGATGGTACTGTAGCTGCAGAGTGGGATGCTTTTGTTACTCAGACATGCTGTGTGACACTGTCAAAAGCCGGATGTATGTTTACAGTCTGCTAATAATACTGCTCATGTCATAACACCTACTTATTTACACTTCATAACATTACATATACTTATACACACTTTTCTGATCATTAGCATGCAGAGTTTAGCAAAGGACTGAGTCACTCAGTCTGGTCTTTGTTAATCTGCATCAGTTCACTTAAATCAGTGGTCATGGTTTACAAATCTCTAGACAAATACAAATGCTGAGTGATCAATAACAATATCAATACCAGCAATAACCAACTTATTAAACTCTTCTGTTATCTAAACATGTTTCCTATGCAGCTACTCACAAAGAGGCTAAACACACAGCAGCTAACATGATAATAACCTCACTAACAAAGCTGCGATGACAGGCACTGACCACACTGATGAACAGACAAATACTTAAATCAAACTCCCCTAAATTAAAAGACCAAACGGTTCCCAGCTGCACGTATTTTATATTTTAATAATAGCATCACCGTTAGCATCGTATACGCCCATTGATAGCCCTACGATGCTAACAGCCTGGCTAGTGATAAACCTGTTTTAAAATTATAATCCATAAAATAATTGCTTCCAAAGGCCGACAAAAAGGAGTCATCTAAATTGAGAGTCATCCATATGCAGATACCCTCTGAAAATCTGAAGGATGGACACGGATTAAACATTTGAGTTTGGGCATGAATGCTAACTCACTCACCATCATCTTTGCAGTTCCTTCGAGAAGCTTTCCACCGGCGTTCCGTCCCACAATGCTGTTCGACATAAAGAGCAGCCGAGGATGCGTTCAAGAACATGATGCAACGATTTGTCAACTATTTGAATTTTACTATTTCACATATTTCCTGGATTAAAACAAAGACGAATTGACAAACAAGCTTCTTTTGTGTAAATACTGTTAGTATAAATAACTAGTATGTGTAAAAACATGTAAATTAACCAAAAGTTAGACGTTATGTGACATATGTGTATATCATATAGAATGTGAGGAATTTGATGCTGTATTTCTACTGCCTCCACATCTGATGTATCATTATTATGTTTATAATTACCCTTTTTTTCTACAAGTGCATTTGCGTGTATCTGTATGCTTATGTGTATTTTCCCCTTCTTTTAAGTAATTTAGTTTGTACCTAATATATTTGCATCTGCATTCTAAATTGAGCACCACTTATATTTCAATAAAACTAATTAAGAAAATATTCAAACAGAATCAATTACTATAAATGAATTAATGTATAGTGTGTTATTTTATTGTTTTTTATTTATATAGTCTTTTATTGTGACTTTTTCCCCATTTTATTTCATAATCTTTTTTTATTATTTTATTTATTTATATTTCATACAGTTTAGTTATATGGATCGTTATTTTTGCAATATCTTATCTATTCATTTTACTTACTTAACATAAAATATTGATATATGATTTTCTTTTCAATCTTGAATGATTTCAGCTATTATAATATTAATATTATGATATAGTTTGATCATCATATTTTTAATTAATTAATACAATTATTTTAAACTACATGTGTCCCAAAGTGTATATACTTTGTTTTTGTTAAACAAATTCCTCAAATGTCATTTTTTTATTCATAGGTTTTATGATATTAGGCAAACTTTCTTCGGAACACCTGCTTTGCTGTATGGAAAGTTATCATCAACACACAAACCTGCACATAGTTCATGTCACCATCCATTAACACATCATATTGAGCATGCAATCTGGGACTTTGCATACCGTGATGGAAATTGCTCTGAAATTTCATACAATTACAATACAGCTGAGAAAATAACTTTCATTCAACCATATTTACATTGTTTACTTCTAAGTGACGTTTAAAGTGTTGCTCTGCAGCGAGAGCTGAAGAAAAGGATCTGGTAGCTAACACTGTGAAAACGTAATGTTTTACCTTTTCAGTAACGTTTACACCGTAGAGATTACGCTGCAGTCAGAGCAAGTTGGAACTCCATATGTTTTAATCAGATAGTTAAAAGGGTTAAAAATACCATTTTACACAAGGTCAAACTTCCACACCTGTTTATGTCTGATGGCCATATGTGTATTTGAAGTGTGTACAGGTTTTTTCTGTTCCATTATTATTATATATTTAGAAAATGAAAACATCATAGATTATTATTTTATTATGTATTTGTATTTGTGTGTGTATTTATTTACTTTATTTTTGTATTATTTAATGTTTAATTTAATATAGGTAAGGTCATATAATTATCACTATTTTACTTGAACATTTATTTAAGTTGATGTATCATTATTAATTTCTTAAAATTAAATGAGAACAAAACTGAAATCCTACTAGTAGGTCTGTGAAAACGTAATGTTTTACCTTTTCAGTAACGTTTACGCCGTAGAGATTACGCTGCAGTCAGAGCAAGTTGGAACTCCATATGTTTTAATCTGAGATTTTTAAGGATAACCAAATACAAGGTCAAATTTCTATGGTGAAATCAGAAATCTTTGGCTTTAAAGGGATAGTTTGGATTGAGTTATACGAAGTATTTATCTATAGTGTATTCCCAGATGGCGGTGAGGGAGGACAGGAGTACCTGCACAGAAGCGAAGCGATGCTCTGCTGTGGACAAAACTTATTTTAGACACATAAGAAAACTGAGGTTAAGTGTACGCTTCATTTAGAACACTCAACCTGATTTAGATTTTATTTAGATGGGAATTTTTTTAAGTGGTTAGAATAGCCTACGTTTTGCTGCTGCCCTTAAACAATCCAAACTATCTCTTTAAATGTGCTAAAAGTATTAGCTCATCGCTGTATAGAGATACAGTAGAGAGAGGAATTAAATAGTTACAAAACCCCACCCTGTAATGACACGGCAGTTGAACTATGTGTTTTGTGACGTCCCACTGTGCATGCCCAGTCTGTGCAGGTAGAACAGAGGCTGCAGGTAGCTACAGCTGGCTGCAGCAGCTAAACCCACGGTCAGATACTGACACTTCATAACACGAGCTGGAAATAGTCCTCCTATTGTGAAGCTGATCATGAGTGGGAGGTAGTTGAGAGAGAGGACAACCTGGATGATGGCAATGGTGAAGAAGGCTGTCTTCTTCATGGAAGTCATCTTTCCCTTCCCCCTCGGGCTGCTGCTTTCAACTCTCTTCACCTTTTCCTCCGCCCTTCCTTCTTTCCTCTGCTCTCCCTCCTCCATCCTCACCGCTCGACTCCTGTTGTTGTGAGTTTTTCTTTCCTTGTCCCCTTTCTTCCTCTTCTTCTCCGTCACCTCACTGTCCCCCGGTGGAGGTTTTTTTAATGCTTTGAGAACAGACAGGCTGCAGAAGGTGTTTATGACTAGAACAGGGGGTAACACCAGGAACAGTATCCCGAGGGAGCCTCGAAACATAGCCGAGGAGGCCAAGATGAGGTAAATACCCCATGAGACACCCAAACATGCCCATCTGTACCGAGGCTTCTTGAACCTTTAGGAATGGAAGGAGGGGGGAATAGAGAGGAGAGACATAATGTTCCACGTTTTCAAAGACCATCGCCTCAAATCTCTCATCAAGTCGAAGGTTTCTTTCACAGTTCACACATAAATCTTTGGTTAGACGCTTTTACAGATTGATCCATCTTTTCAGCTTTTTACAATTTAATTATAGAACAAACAAATAGAACATTGGGTGTTTTTCATCTGACATTAAAACATTTTTTATTTAAAAATAAACTAATTTAGAAGTGCGATTCAGGAAATATTTTCATTACAAAGATTTCATAAATAATCTCATACTTGTCCTCTATAGATGGGGTGTCTGCCTTAAGACATTTCTTTAATTGCTTTAGAGCAGTTACACAATAATAAAACACAATATTTAGTTTTATTATTGGTGGATATTGAATGTAGAAGCACAAGAAGGAGTCAATTACAAGTAATTTCCCTCCCAAATACAGTCACTAATTCTGTATAAATGTACTTTTGTACAGGCCAAAAACAAGCAGGAGCAACATTTCCCCATGAAATTAATTTAATATGTAGGCACTAATAAAAACACCTTCTGAATCTGTAACATAGAATGTTTATGTGATAGCGTGAGGTGTTACAAATTAATAGACAATGATGTCATCAACCCCAAAGCTACACTAAATAAATACATATTCGACATGTGTAAGGACATCATCACGTGTGTGGTTTTACCGTAGATAGTCGAGGGGTCGCACCACAGCGACGTACCTCTCCACACACACCAGACAGAGCAGCAGCGGCTTCATGGTGAACACCATCGAGGTCAGGAACCTCACCACGGACAGCACATCAGCGCTCCGCCACAGAAAGTGATTGGCAAAGAATGAAGGCATGGCGATTAAGAAGGTCAGCTGGGAGATGGTCAGGTGGAGGGGGAAGAAGTCTGCAGGAAGGACGCCGGCGACCTTTGACCTTCAAATTTAGTGAACGATAAATAAAGCTTTAACAGAACTGGTTGAAGGAAAACAAAACCACATTTTGCAAGGATAAATTTTCACCTGAATGCCTCATTAAAAATGATTAAAATATAGGTCAAGGTTCTTTATGTTCTCTAATTAGATCATTTAATTGAAGATGCATTAAAGCTGTACACGATATATATCACTACAAATTAAATATTTACCTTCGCCTGAAGATATGGTGGATGAGCCAAAGGTTTGACGGGGCGCCGACGAGGAATTCAAAGCAGTAGAGGATCTCGAGGATCAAGAAGCCTGCCGAAGGCCCTCCTGATTTGCCAGCACCATCATCATAAGGATCACACTCAGACCATAAATACGCTGAGACGGAGGAAGAAGAGTTTACCGTGGATCCGTTCATACTGCAGAGAGAGAAGGATCATTTCCAGTGAGGACATTAAAACTTCATATTGGAAGATAATAAAGTACCCTGATAACTTGATCTTGTCATTCTTGTAAACAAACCTGGAGGGACATTTGTGCATTTTAATTTTAATTCTTAAGTAGCTGTAACATACCTTTCAGTGTGAGTGGCGCTCAGCTGCAGCTGGGCTTGTTCCAGACGTTTGCTCAGGGTTCATTTGATGTTCATTTAAAAATGCTGCTGCCTTTAGAAACACAGATTTGCATAAAATTGACATGAACCAGACGCCTACATTGGATCCTACTGTATGCTGTGAGCCTACTGCGTACACCTCATATGTGTTTGATCTTCAACTTCTGCTATAAGTACAATTTTGCAACAGTGTGGGAACGGCAATGGGAGTGAATGAAATCTGTATCTGAAATATGTTTAATGGAAGAATACACTGATCTGTCATTTGGAATGTAGCCATCTAAAACCATTTGATGTGTAATATCAGAACAAGTGAGATAAGATATTAGATAAGAGAGACTTTATTACCTATAATAATAAGGTTCAAACAACAAGATACAAAAACATGTACAGATTAAGATATAGACAACAAACATAACAAGCATGTAGTGCAGTAATAGAAACAAGGAAATAAAAGTAATGTAAACAAAGTGCAATAAACAACAGTAAAAGTAAGTAATTAATAATAGATAAATAATAAATGTATTTATTTATAACAAGATTGATAGGGCTTTCTTGATTATGTGTAAACCGTCCTATTGGAACTAATTATTGGCTATATTGACTTTTTGTCTTGTTTATTTATTTATTTTTGCAACAAGGAAATGTACTTTACTTAAGAGATAAACAACACACAAGAAACAAAGAAATATACATATGAATTACAACTGCATTTTGTTGTGCAACCACGTGTTCCAGAGTGATTAAAATTATCCTTGAATCCTTAAATATATTTTTTATATAATAAAATACAGTAAAACAAATATTACATTTATTAAAACATCATTAAAGAAAAATAAATATCAGCGCAGTCAAATGTGAACGCATAACCCCAGATTTAAAAGTAGGGACATGTGCTCTTGAACGCAACTTTCTGTGACGTCGGGCAGCGGTGCTGAATGCAGGCCTCTGATTGGCTTGAGGCTTGTGCGTGGCAGCCTGAAGTGTGCTCGATGTAGTATCAGCTTGCACTGCACGGGCGGGGCTCTAGGTCCATTGTACGCTCAATACTCCAGACTCCACCCGTACAGATACTCTCGGCAATGAAACACGCGCTTACAATCGTTTATCAAGAACTCGCGCGGAGTTTAGATTTTGTACACATATCTGTGGCGGGAGACGTCGAACAGAGGGAGATAGAAATGTTATCGTTATTTAATATTTCAAATAGTGTCAAAAATAAAGTGGGATAGCAGGAAGAGTTGTGACAATACACGTCTTTGCTGGACGACGACACAAAGATGGAAGATTTCGGGATATATGCGGTTTTCGGAGTAAACGGTCCGCCTCAAAGGCTGCTGAGGTAAATGACCATGACTTTTAATAACAGTAGCGGTAACAACGTTAGCTAGTTGCTCACTTTGGCAGATTATATCTAATCCTCAATGTATCTGAATAGCAGCTCGAGCGTTGGAATATAACGTTATAATGTCATAAACCTTTTTTATATGTTGCTCCTCATTGGCGCCTCATAAAATCAGCCATGTTGGAGAATAATACGCTTGTCACATCACATGCCAATAAATACTTTCCTGTCTCTTGTGTAGTCTTTCTGCATAGCAAGGGACATTAATATTCCTTTTTATATCGGTCTTTCTTTCCATGTCAGTCCTGAGGGTTCGTGCAGGGTGTGTGTTGCAGTTCCGCCGTGTGTCCGCCAGGTGGTGCTGTTCAGCAGCGGCCCATGGGGGGAGCGGATCTGCGTCAACGCGGAGCTAGACGATGCTGACCGGTTCCCCATCACTATGGGAAAACTGACTCCGTTTAACAAGTAGGTTGACTCTGACCATGTCCCTATGATACAAATATGACTGCTTACCTTTATATTTAATGTGTGCGGGAGTCTCCTCTGTTATCAAATCTGAACCTAAACAATCAGATGTATTGAGTAACACTTTATGTCCTGCAGGTGCCTGTCATGGGAGCAGTGGGAAGAGGAGACCTGGACAGACAGCGTCACGCTGAATGTCACTCTGGAAGGAGGAAACCTGGTAAATATGGAACAAACCCTAAGATTTAGGCCAGAGATGCTGAGAAGCTTGTTCATGCTTTTGTTTCTAGATGTCTTGACTACTGTAAAGCTCTTTATACCGGCCTTCCAAAAGCAGCCATTGCAAATGTACAGAGCATTCAGAGTGCTCCTGCCAAGGTTTTAATAAAAACTAATATGAGAGATCATATAACTCCTGTTTTACGCAATCTACACTGGCTCCCTGGGCCTTTTTTACAATTGGTTTTAAATGGATAGTTTTATATCACAGACTCCCTATTGTTTGATGATCCTCTACGAACAATAAGATCCTCCACAGCTGTTCTTGTAACTGTTTCCAAACCTTTGGGGATGCTGCTTTTAGCCACAACGCCCCAGAAATATGGAGCACTCTGCCTTTTTAATTATTAAAGTTGCTGATTCAGTGGACAGATTTAAATAATAGCCTTTAACTAGCAGCTGTCTCTAATCTTTATATAATAGTAACACTCACTTTCTCCCTTCCTCCTTGTGTATGTGTAAGGTTTTTAAACTTGTGTTTTAATCAATTGAACGTTATTATATCGACATCACATTATAGACTAGTGCAATATTTGGTCAAATTATGTCAAAAATACCATTCTGAATGAAGCCTTGTGGTGCTGCAGAGATGTGCTGGTCAGAAAAGGTGCAGATCCTCACAAAAAAAAACACACCTTGATCATTTTAATATATTTTTCAATGAAAATGGATGATGATGCAAAAGTGATCGTGACATTTTGGGGGGGAATTACATTATTTTTGTATCCTGGTAGGCACATTTGTGTCATGACTGTTAATAAAGTCAAATGTAGTTTGTTCTCACCAGCATTCAGTTATGATATTTGTATTTTTTCCTCTCAGGTAAAAGCAGATTGGTCTAAAGCTGAGCTCCTGTCTGTGAAGGAATACACACCAAAGGTAATCTGTGTGAATTATATACTTTATATACACTCATACTAGGGTTAGGAAATTAGCCATTAAGACAAAATCCCATATCAAGCGCTGCATGCAGCTGTCATATTTAATAATAATTACTATATTTATATATAACACTTCACTACACCCGTCTAATGTTTGGGGTGTAGGTTGTTTCTCTTGTGAGTGAAAACCAGAGTGAGACTTCTTCACTTGAAATAAAGAGCATCATGTGCCCCTCAAAGCCCAACGTGCTTGCAGCATTGCATTCTGGTCTATTGAGGCTACTGTCAATCTCGTCTGCCTACAATTTTGTTGTTTTTTGCGGGATTGACACAGAAATCCAACCAGCAGATAAATGATAGATTACTGATGGCTGTTTTTGTAACTGCTCACTTCTTTTACTCCGTTTACTCTTTGAGTTATATTTCAAACAAGTATTTTAAATGATAAATGACGACAACTGTTGACCGTCCCAGGACATCGTGGCTCCCCTCGCTGCCCGGGAGCTCAACAGCAAGCGGAAGAGAGAGCGAGTGTCAGAGGAAGACAGCGACGAGAACAAGCTGAGGACGAGAGGGCAGCAGGAGAACGTGTGTCCGAATGGCAGCGTGGAGAAGACGACACCAGTGCGAAAGGCCAGAGGTCAAACTAAAGGAGGACAGAAGCTGTTCAGGAGTGAAGCAGATGCAACAAAGACGAAGGGAACAGGTGAGAGACGGCATGATGTGTAAGAACAATTACAATAATGTTGTCGTTTATTGTCCTGACGTCAAATCCAAGACTGTGAACCAAATCAGCAGAAATGTAACTTTATTTCTACATTATAAAATACTGATGGAGCGTGTTTGCTGCAGATTGTAGTCTTTGTAAACAATATTTATACCTCTGTGAGCCAGAGTGGTAATTAGTGCTAAAGAGACTCGGTGTGGAGGAGTAAAGCATTTCTTTGTGTCTTCTATCAAATCTTCTTCACCTTCCCCGTTCCACAGCTAATGGAGCAGGAGAGGCGCAGGGGATTGTGGGAAGAACGCCTCCTCAGAGTGCAGCCAGGACGAAGAGTAGGCAGGCCAAGACTCCCACACACACCGGTGAGTTGGTGCATACACATTACATACCATTTTAGTTGTGTTTTATCTCACGTTTTCGCCCACCTTCACAGGATAATGTTTTCTGTGTACTTTAAGTTAGACAGGCCGCGATGCAGCCAGGTGTTTGTATGTTACAGCTACCTGAGGAGCTCTGTTGGAAAATACGATTATTCACCTTCTAGCCAACAGTTAGACAAGAATCTCAATGCCACTCTCATATCTGTCCGTCATGTATGAAACTGGAGCCAGGAAACTCTTAGCTTAGCACAAAGACTGGAAACAGAGGGAAGTGGTTAGGGTCAAGGATGGAACCACTATAAAGCCTGTGTGTTGCTGCTATGTAGGAGAGGTGGGGGGGCTGTCTGCACTCCTTTGTCTCATATTCCACCCATGGCTAGCATGGCTCTGTCCTAAGCTAATAAAGTCCACCCAGCACCGCTTTATATCTTTAAAGCTTAATTAAGGCCTCCTGTTCGCCTTGCATCCCGTGTGAACTCGAGGTTTGAAGTCTTTGAAACGTATTAACTTTATTTGATGTTGTGTGTGAGAAATTAACTCTTGTAATAACAAATCTGTGGTTTTCCTGCAGCCCCATTGGTCAGCCCGTCAGGTCGCTGGGGTCAGACTCTGTGCCCCATCGACGCTCAGACAGCTATTCTGATTGGCGGGCAGGGAGCCAGGATGCAGTTCTGCAAAGATCCCATGTGGAAGCTCTGCACAGGTCCGTCAGTCCTAAACAACAACAAACATTCAAGAATCTGTTTCATGTTTGGCTCAGTGAGAGTTGTGTTAAAGGGGAAGTGTTCTTGTCTTTGTCCAACGACAGAAGACATGTCCTGGTTCGCAGCGGAGACTCTGGCGGAGGGTCCAACGCCCGAGGCCAGGATCGGCCACACAGCCGTCTACGACCCGGACTCGAGGCGGATCTTTGTGTTTGGAGGCTCCAAGAACAAGAAGTGGTTCAACGACGTTCACATTCTTGACACACAGAGCTGGAAGTGGACCATGGTGGAGGTGTGTGTTGCTTGTTTTACCTCCACGTGTCCATTGCTGCTGCTGCTTGTCCTCTTTCTTAATGTCCTCCTCTCTCTTCAGGCTCAAGGTAAGGTTCCTCCCCTGGCCTACCACAGCTGCAGCATGTTTCGGGGCGAGCTGTTTGTGCTGGGAGGAGTGTTTCCTTGTCCGAACCCAGAGCCCGACGGCTGCAGTGACTCTCTGTACATCTTCGATCCCAACCTCTCCATCTGGTACCAGCCTATTGTAACGGGCAACACGCCCTCCCCCCGCTCAGGGTAAGATGGTTTGATCCACGGGTAATCTCAGCATGTCTGGCTGGCTGTCCTTTTTTTCACAGCATTTTCTCCCGGTCCCATCCTCCCTCTTTGTTTCCCTTCCAGCCACTCTGCCTGTGTGATGCAGGAGAGGAAGATCTATGTGTTTGGTGGATGGGACACTCCTGTCTGCTACAATGACCTGTACATGTTGGACCTCGGTAAGCAGCACCAGCTGGGTTTTACAGGACATTCTTGGATTTCACACACAAGAACAAAGTATGAATTTCCTCCTATATTTGAGACATGGAGAGAGGTTGTTCAGACACGGACTGATGGAGGGCTTTCTGGGTTTTCCAAAAGAAAGTTATTGTATGTTTAGCTTGAAGAAGACAAACAATTATATGTAATAATAATATTTACTTGGTGTTATTGGACCCTGAAATCTCTGAGAACAAAGCAGGAATACACAGTTTTGGACATTCTGGTTATTTGGATGAAACTACACTGCATGCAAAATAAAAATAAATGTTGTGTCGCTCAGGTCTGATGGAGTTTTCTGCTGTGAAAACATCTGGGAAAGCCCCCTCTCCTCGAAGGTACAACAAAACACACCCAGTTAGGGGGGAAACCAAACTAATAAAAACAATATCAAGCCTCATTTACAGCACTTTTCTTTATAATTGTGTGTGTGTGTGTGTGTGTGTGTGTGTGTGTGTGTGTGTGTGTGTGTGTGTGTGTGTGTGTGTGTGTGTGTGTGTGTGTGTGTGTGTGTGTGTGTGTGTGTGTGTGTGTGTGTGTGTGTGTGTGTGTGTGTGTGTGTGTGTTCCAGCTGGCACGGCAGTGCTGTGCTCTCACAGACAAAGTTCCTGATCCACGGAGGTTACAACGGAAACAACGCTCTCAGTGACACCTTCATCTTTGATATCGGTGAGAGTCATTACACAAATGCAATGAACAACTGTCGGCCCCCTTTGTCTTCTGGCTGGAAAGATGAGAAGTATTCATTAATAGTGGTCTTGTGTCCTAGAGAAACTGAGATACATGTATCTTCTGTATCTTGGGTTTAGGAATGGATGGCAAATACTATCAATATATATAAGTGGTTTATTATTATGCAAGTTATTTTTAAAGCAATGTTCTGTCCTGAGGACCCTTGTAAAGGGTTAGGGTTAGTTAATGTAAATAAATTCCTGAGTGACATGAAGACGAGCACGAGGACGACTAACAGTTATTGTGATTGTTGATTTAATAGTTACATTATTGGTTTTACATGATTAAAATCGTCGGTGTTGTCTGTGTCATTGGTTCAGACACCAACAGCTGGACGGAGGTGACGCTGCCTCAGCTGTGCGTCCCCAGGGCGGGACACTCCATCATCACCATGCAGACAGCCGGTCACCGCCGTTTCTCGGGCGAGGATGAAGACGTGGACGCGGGCTCCGTCAGCAGGAACCTGCTGGTGTTCGGAGGCGGAGACAACGAGGGCCACTTCTACTCCGACCTGACGACTGTCGCTGTGGAGGATCTGCTCGCCGCTATTTAAAGCGAGTGAGTCAGAGGTGAATCCTCGCTGCTGACTGCGAGCTGTTCGAACACGCCCACAGATCCTTTATTATTTATGTTCCTATAGTTTGTCTTTGATTCCTTGTGTTGTGTGAGCCCTCTCTTCTATTATGTTTAGTTTTTGTAAAGGTTTTAAAAATGTTGCTTTTGAAAACATAGGAAAAGTTTTTGGGCATTTCTTGAATACAGATCTGAAAAGTTAAACTACCGTGTTTCCATGTAGAGCTTCGCTACTTTTTATACTTCAGAGAAAGTGTTTCTCTCCTCGTTGTTCCGGATTAATAAGAACAATGATCTTTGTTTGATTATTTTAGTCATCAACAACATTACTCAAACTGTACATAGTGAAAGCTGTTCCTCTAAATGTTTTATTTCTTTTACAAAAGAGCAACAGGGGCTTTATATTTGGATCATGTCTCCTGTGCATAGCTGCAAGTGCATTGACTGAATTTGTTCTTCTCAAAATCACTGTATTGTCATCATTTCCAAAAGCTCAATTCATGTCCGTGAGCTGTTACTTTGCACCTTTACTTAATAAACATTTGATTTTATACATTGTATTTTAAGCATAATCTTCCCTAAATTGACATTCGGTCTTCCTGCTCAATTACAAGTCTGTAAAGAAAGTAAGCAGCGTGTGCAGAGACGGGCAGAGACGTGCAGACCGCTAAAGCTTTGACGAGCGTTTCCATTTGCAGAATAATTAACCCACCAGCTTTGACACTTAAAACAGAACGGCCCATTAATATCCTCCCTGTTGGCCCGGTAACTCAACACTAACATGAGCTAATGTCAGACGAACAGAGTATCGCTGATGCTCTCTTCAAAGAGCCAGAGCTAAATGGAGACATTTTAATAAAAGATTAGTGCAGCTCGAGAGGGATTACCTCGCTTTCTGCTGAATAGCTGATAATGGTGTCATGAATGTGGCTGTTTTTTAACAAAAAATTGGATTTTGCAACCAGTTTGACAGGATGTTCATACAAGTCATTTATTGATCACTTATTTAATGTACAAACCAGCTGCATGATGGGTAATTATTACATTCTGCAGTTAAAGAAACTTAAAATCAGATCAACTTTAATCCCACTTTAACTGTCACAGCAGCAGAAGCACAACAACAGTTAGTGTATTAGATAAGGGATTTACATTAATGTCTGCTGTACACAAAATGTAGCATGAAGTAAACTTGAGGGAGTGGAGATTGACCGCTCTCATTAAACAAAATATAATCTCTCACCTCTAAATCCTGGAAAGAAGTAATCTGGTGAAAACAGATCAAGTTCTGAGACAGATTGTAGATGTTTGGTGTGTTCCTCTTCACTGCAGTCTGTTTGAGGATCAGGATGACAAACATACTCGTCATCATCGCCAGAGGGAGTCCTGCAGCCATGACTGACCTGCTTTACTCACAGCAGATCAGGAGACCAAATACACTCAGGACAGATACATACTGGCTGATTAGTCGTGGCAGATTATTCAACAACTTTACTGTTGTTTTACTAAAAGACAGACAAATCTGTTGGAAGCTGCTTTCACCTCCTCCGTGGTATTTCCTCTGGTGGTACAAAGGAAGGCTCGGCTTCCTACAGTGAAAAACAAATCAGTTTCCTCAGTTCCCTTTAAGACTTGTAGATACATTTTCCACTAAAATATGCAATGCCACTGAGTGAATGCCACACAATCTTCATTACTTTGGTTACAACAATTATTATCATTATTATTATTATTAACAATAACGAGAGTAAAAAAAAGCACCTTTCATACAATTAAAAACCATAAAATGGAAAATAAAACCCATTTGATAGTAAAAGTTCAAATATCATAAAAATAAGATAAATAAATAATAGATTAATTAATTAATAAAACTCACTGACTAATAATAAAAAATAAAGTTCCCATATAAAAATATTAAAATGGGTGCTGATATTTGCAGCGTGCACATGCATCAATAAACACTGCAGCCTCTCATCTCTTCTGCTTTTCTTTTACATCAGGGATTTTATTTAAAAGAATTTCGCCTCGAGTGCACTCCACCAATTATAGCTTTACCAATAATTAATTGGTTATAGATAATGTGGAGGAATTCATTTATTTTAAAATGATATTAGACATTACAGTTATCTCATTACTTTCCCCACGCTGCACTGATTGTAGCAGTCTGCACAGATTCAGACTATTTTTGGCTTTGCTTCACTAATGTTGCCCACGCTGCTGTGAGTCAGCGACTGCTAAATTGACGTGTTCAGGAAACATTTTGACCTTTTCCATCTAGGCCATGAATTAGGCAAAAGAAGGACGATCCTTACACAATGTTCACTCGCTAATGTTCTGTTTGTTTGTGTCCTCTACTCTCTTGAATGTCTCCTCTTATATAATCTTGTGCGGTAGATCTTGTCTCACTAGGTTACAATGTGAGGCAAGATTATTATTGATACCAGGGCAGCTTTATCAAGGCGGAGCGCTCCTTCTTATTGATGATGGAGCCTAAAGCATTCATTCCCACCTTTTTGTCTGACTAACCCCCCCAGCCCTGTCAGATGAGCTCAAGTGCCTCTTCATCAGCCCACCAGCCGGGCTCCTAATTTACTCTTCTGAATGGATTTTAAACTGGAGGTCATGTAACACTGTTACATTTTTCAGATTGAAATACTCAAAACAACTTGCGTAACCTCCACATCCTCTCGTCTCTTGTGCGCATCACAGAGGCTTTGTCGTTCTTTTGAACAAATTGAAATTTCTTTGGCACATTCATGCAAGTGATTACGTCTCCTACGTTATCAGATGCTTCTGTCGTGTTGATCAAAATGTATCACACTGGTTCTCAGTGCTTTTTCAGTCCTTCTCATCTAAACCTGAGCCATAGTTTACACCAGAACATGTTATAATGACAACATGAATAAGTATTTTGACCTCCTTGTTGGCTTGGTGTTGTGATGACACTGACATGTTCATGCTCTGTTTTGCAAACGTTAAGGATGATTCAAGAAACAAAGCAACTGAGAAGAACTACATTTTAAGTGAAGACACTGTAGAAATAACAAGGATGGAGCCTTTTTAAAATATGTGACAGAGAAATGAGCTGCTGCTTTAATGTCACGGTAATGAAGATCCGCACATTGCCACAGAGTGAGCTACGTTCTTGTCGAGATGAACTGAAATGCAAAAAGGCTGCAGAGACAGCCTGACGGTGATGCATCCACAGTCTGGTGAGGTGCACGGGATGCCAGCCTCTACACAGAACATTATTGGCTTCATATTAAAACTAATATTACAGACTCAATCTCGCCAGATACCGTTGGCACACTGAAGTAGGAGACTGCAGATAAAAAGGCTGATATGTTTTTTTTTATGTTCATCCAATGAGACTTAAAATACCCTCAAATCAGCTGCAATTAACTGTTTCCAATTCAACCTCCTACTCAGTGTGGCATCTCTCCTGCAAAGCACAAGTATGGCAGCCAGAAAACACGTTTCCATCCAAATATTTATGAAACACACAGCAGGAAATCGTGTCAGGATGATAGGCTGTGGGATGTATATTGTATTTAGATAGATACATATATACAAACATATATACATACATAGATTATACTCTGTAATATATTCAGGCTTCCTGCAGATGGCGATACTTCAGCACATTTTCCCCGCCAACAAACTACCTCTTTTTTTCTTTTGCTTACGCAAGTAGAAGATTCAGACATTTTAACAAATGCAAAGGCAACAGATGTAATTGATTTACAAAACGTTAAAGGTCAAATGTAATAAACAGGGGACAGCATGAGAAAAAAGTAAAAAACAAAAATAGTAATAACCAAATTAAGAAAAAAGAGAGGAGAGAAGAAATACAAATAAATAAATGGAGGGTACATTGATCAACATCCCTGTAAATGTGCCAGCGTTAGTCAAAAGTCTCCTTTTCTACTTGTGTCCTTCAGCCTGATGTTGAATTGGCTGTTAAAACAACATTTCAGGCGAGCTTGGTTGAATAATTATTCATTCAAACTAGACTCTTACTCAAACAGCTCATGTAATATCTGTAAAAAATAAAAAGTAGAGTCATTGAGTTCATTGTGTATCATTTTGAGAACATTTTACATTTTTCCCAAAGTGCTGGTCACAAAACACAACACGGGTGACTTCCGCTCTCCTGTGATCCACTTTTAAATTGGACATGCTCCAATACAGTGAAAAAGAGGACATAATCTGCCAAGTCAGTTGGATTGATGTGTGAGTTTAGTGATTAATAAGTTACAAAAACAGGCCCAGTGATTCCCTCTGGTACAGTAACTAGGCTATTAATTATTATATGAATAGTCTTTTATGCGCTGAAACCCAAGCTGTTTACATCCTATGTGTTCCCCTGTGTGTGCACGTCTTCCATCATCAGGGATGTGATTTTCCCCTTGATTCATCGGGAAATCCTGCCAGTTGGACGCTCTCCCAGTCATCACTAACAAGCCTCTCACACCCCTTCTTTTCCTGATTTATTTTTTATTTTCTCCATAACATCCTTGCATTGTGCAAATGGTGAATACTGGTCTCTGCGGACCTCCTGATTGACAGTTCAGACATCATCACTTCCAATGGCATCCATTTTTCTTCGTCAGTCCATAGCTGTTGCTTAGTAACTTGAAAATGTCTATGCCAGCTGTCAGCTTCTCAGAGTCACATTAATGGGCACATTTTTACAAATAAAATTACTACAGCTGTGATCGCAATAAAGACCCATCATTTATCCACATCTAAGAATAGTTTAATAATTTGCTATGGCCTCAGATATATTCTGAAGAAGCAGATTATGTGTTCCACTAATATTCTGTATGGTTAACAAAAGAAGGAGGATTTATATGGAGTTCTCCGTACATGTTGCACTGTGGTGTAATGCTGTAATGAATCAATGCAAAAAGCCCATAAAGTTGGCCATCTCTTGTTTGTGTTTTTGCTCCGATGTAACCAAGGTCGCTAACAATTATGTAAAAAGGACTGCATTCCCCAGGGGAAGAACGAAGTGTAGAACACAGGTGAAACTAAATAGGGATGTGATTAATATATATATAATATATTAGTCATAATGCAGGACCCAGACCATATTGTACTTAATTGGTACACATTTGCAAGTAATCAAATTACCAAAAAGCAACTGACACAGGAGTGAATACGGTTGGTTTGAGTTTAAGAGATACTGGATACAATATATACAATTGGATTCGTATAAAAATCGTTTTTTACCCATTGAACTCTTGAATCTTGAAAAATAACATCTGTTGAGCTGCCCCTTGTTGCTGTCATTGTCTCTGAAGCCATTAAAGTAGTCGGACAGATTTATGTGGACCTCATAATGAACAATGTTATGTGTGAGACTCAATTGTATTTGTATGACTGCTTTTTCAACTGGAATACATACTAAATCCCATGCTGCACCTGCCGTTTACCAAACTGGAAAAGTCGCGGTCAAACAGTAAAGCTCGGAAAAAGCCGAGTGTAGCCGAACGCAGGACGAACCCCCTCCCTCCCCAATCCTCCTCTTTCACAGTCGTGGTGCAAGCAGCCATGTTGCCGCGAGCTTGTTCCGGTATCAGGGCAGGATCGTGCGCATAGACTGCAATCGGGCGCAGCTCCTCGCCTCTCTCCCCCTGTCGCCCGTGACACGCACCTCCTAACAAGAAAACCCCAGTTTAGAGATAATGGATTTTACAATTTGATGATTCCTCTTTAAATCGGCCGGTCTATGGAATAACAGCAGTTGGTGTACCGACAGGACGAGCTGGTATATCGCCACACTGCAGTGCAGCACTGTTGGACGACCTTATTCCAATCACGCAACACAAGGAAGAGCGCCGGTGATTTCCGTGGATTTTGAGTTTTGTGGGCTACTCTGTGGCAGTCACCGCCGCCGCGGCCGCAGGAGGACCAGCTAACTAGCTAACTTTGCTTCGAAAGAAACACTGATACAGCTCCATGGGCTAATATTGGCCAGCCAGTTAGCTAGTGCAACAGATTAATTCGTGTTTCTCACCTGCCATGTGACCAGTTTCCATGGTGCTGCTTTTATTTTTTGGATACCCCATAACCTGGATAATTCGCAGGAACATTTTGAATAGTTTTGTGTGAGTTGGGAAGGTCGAGACCTCGCCTGGAATAACTTTGGCCTGAAAGTTTTCAGACCCGGACCTGGTTTCAAACCTGAAAGGAAACATCTCTGCCATAAAAAGAGAAAAACAGACGTCGACACTGCGTTATGAAAACGACGCTAGATAAACATTTGTTGTAGATTTCGGCGACAGTTGACGCTCCCTCAGACGTTAGTTAGCAACCTTACAGGTTAGCATGCTAGCCACTTAATTGAACCTTGTCTCGTTCAATACAACCAACTTTTCTTCGAGCTAGCCCAAGTAGCTAGCTGGCCAAAACGTCAGAGCATCAGGTTGGTAGCTCACTGGTCATCATCGACACTGATTAATGCTAATTGGGAACTGACTGTTTTGACACCAAGACCGAAGCTAAAGAAGACATTTCGCTTTTTCCTGTTTTGTGCTTGTTGACAAACATGGGACGTGCGGTTGCTGCTAGCTAGTTTTTAGCTAGCTGGCTAACTTGGCTAGCCGCTGATGTGGGATTCAACTTGTTGATTCACGGGCTATCTGTCGTGCTGCTAGCTGGCTAGCACTGGACATCTGTTGGAAATTTTCCTCTACCATCAACTAGACAGATTTTAAATGCACAATAGACACTGAAGATCCGTTTTTGTTTCACTGTTCCTTTCCCCCTTTTTGGCAACTTCAAGTCTTTAAAAAATGTCAACAAGGACACCACTGGTGCAAGTCATTGAAAATACGACTGGGCAGGTAAGACTCTAAGATAATTCTCCAAATTGATGTTGATATTTATTCACCCTTAAATCTACATTAGTGTGATATTCGTATCTTCTGTGGAGAAAGGCCCTGTTTGGCCTTCTCCAGTCTCTGGTTGTCTCTTTGCTTTTCCCCTGTCTCTGTTGTCTTTGCCACACAGCAGTGATTCACCAGCCTTGCCTACGCACTCACGCTGGATTTCCCACTCTTTGCAGAATAGAAGAATACATTTAGGTGTCTGTTTAGTCTGTGTGTTAGGGCATGTCCTCCTACTTGACTTTTCAGTACTTTGACCTGTTGCTATACAGACAAAGCTGTCAGATAGTTCCTCATTAAGGCTACAGTTGTTATAGTTATTACAGAAACCCTATGCGTTATTATTTCACCATAATACATGTGTAACAGGTGTTCTTTATGCAACCTTGGTGATTGCAAACATTGATTGACTTGCAATATGTCCACCTTGCAGCATTACACATCTGTGCATGTACAGTAAAACTCATTTATTTAAGCTGTTATCGATAGGTTGTGTATTTTAGCTAAGCTGCTGTAAGAGTGACATTTCTATTTATTGTAGAAGAAAATGGTGTCTGATCAATTTTCCTGAGAGAAGAAGGTTGACTTTTGTTTGGAGGCTTGATACCGTGTGTGTTCTTTTTTTAATATACAATATAGATTTGCAACGTCAGTATTGCAAGCACGTTCTTTAAAAAGACAGATTGGAAGAAAAAGTAGTTCATGTGGGACACAAAGGTGGAAGCAGAAGAAGCTTTGGGGGCTGTGTAATAAAATAAGCTTTCAAAGTGTTAATTCAGGTGCTAATTCAAACTTGTAAGAAACAAAACTGATCTTTCATTGATTCGTTAATGAATTGTACTTAAAGGAGCCCAGAGCACTTCTGAAACAGATGTAGATTTAAATTCAGAGATATTGTTAAAATTGGCTCCCAGATGTTAAATTGGACATTTTATTTCTTGGTGCTGGTACAGGGGGTGAGTAAAGGCACTCACAAACAATATATCCAGTTTTGACCTAAATCTACTGACCCTTATTCAGAGGCCAAGGGCTTCTAAACGCACTATAAATACCATTCAAAAATGCAAAGGATTTTAAGAGCAGGAGATTCAAAAAGTATGCATGTCGCCATTCACTTGAGTATTGAAATACTCTGGTAGTGTGCTTAAAAGACAAAGAAACCCCTTGATTGTTCTCTGTAAATCATTATTAGAAGGCTGAAACAAAGTCCTTGCTTCCAAGACAGCATCTGTCTTAATCTTGTTGACAGTTTTATCTGCATATTCATTGTAATTAGGAAAAAACTGCACACGCTCACATGAAAACCATTATAGTTTCCAATACAGACCATGACATGCATTACTTGGGACAGCTGTTGACAAACATCATGTGATGAAAAATCTCTTTTAAACGTTGGATGGAAACATTGTCGTCTACATGTTGACAGAGTAGCCAGGAGATGATGTCAGCCTGTGTGTGAAGCTTAACCCATTTCTATATTTGTGTTGCTCGAGTGTCTATAGGTATATGAATGTAGCTGCCGATTTGCTGCGTGATGGATTGTTTTAGCAGGTGGTCAGTAGCTTTGATGAGTCTAGCAAATGTACATGCCTAGAAATACTTTTAGTTAAAACCTTTTTGTAGTAAACATTTGTAAATACAACTGACAGTGGCTATTCAATAAATATAACATCATAAATAAGAGGAGCATTACTATTGTTTTTAATTTTAATTTTTAATCTGTCTCAAGAGCTGCTCCCTCTGTCAAACAGTTTTCTACCGGAAACTTTGAAAGCCCAACCCAGGTGTGTAAACTGCAGCTGCACAGCCAACCAGACTGCAGGTCTCCTCTTACTGGCCAATAGGGAAACCTATATGGTGTTGGAGACTCAAAGGTTCAAAGATTTTGTCTGTCTTCGCTTTTTGCACAAATAAAATGCTGACAGAAGTCGTCTGTTGATACCATGATCTCACTGCGAGTGTCGGTGTGTGTGCCGGCTTGTCTCACACAATGGATCACTGCTTCCATTACAGTGTACAGGAAAGCAGACAGCTAGACTGGTAGGTGTAGGCAAATAAGTACACACATACACATTCTTACATGGCTACACCCTTACCTGGAACAGAAGTCAGAAACAATACAGTTGATTAAATATAAATCTTTGACTGTAGCAGCCTCAAATACTCACACACATAGTACAAAACCAAAGTCTTAGTGATTAATATCCCTCAAACTGAACTTCCTGGTATGCCCTGTTTGTTGACTACCATTTAGTGACGTACTTGTACCAATACAGCCTCCTGTGTGTTGTTTTGCTGTAGTGCTATTGTTGGTCTGAGTGCACCCTTTCGCATCCTACAGCAACCAGTGAGGATTTAGGGGTTTAAGAAAAAAGTTTTGGTTCATGGCATGTCCTCAACTGGGTTTGTAGGCAAAAGGTCACGGATGGATACTCCCACACAAACACAGTCTGTTTTAAAGGCCATGTATAGAAAGCCTTTGGTGTCGGGTCTCAAGATACAGGACAAAATGGCACCGGACATGAAGACGGGTTGAGTGTTGACATAACTGTCCCTGTTCCCGTCAGAGATGTATATTTTGATCTGAATAGTCAATGTGTTGCTAGGTAAAAACAAATATTCTCTAAATATCTTCATGTTTGACGGTAGGACTGTAACTACAGATTGTCAATTATTTGGTCTATAAAATGTCCGAAAATTGCGAAAAATAGTTGATCAGCGTTTTTCAAAGCCCAAGATGACATCTCAAATATATCCCGTTTACTGTCAGAGGAGTAAATGAACCATAAAATATTCACATCTAAGAAGCTGGAATCAGTTTTTCCTTTTTTTCCCCTTTACTTGAACCGATTATCAAAACAGTTGCCGATTTTAATTAAAACGTTAACAAGTTATCGATTAATTTTTGCAGCTCTATTTGACGGGAATAAAAAAAGCAGTTTAATTTCATATCAAATTAGCATAATGGCTATTTACTTGACTGGTGGATGGTTGTTTGTGAATGGTACTGACCAAGACCGTCCATGGGCACATTGTAAGAGAGCTGTCAAATGTAGTGAAGTGACTTGTGACATTTATCTGACGGTGTGAAATGGCAGATATGTTGAGTGGCTTTGATCAGACAAGTTGCCACACATGGTTTGGTACTGGCTGTTAGTTTGAAGAACTTATTTGGATATGACAGTCATTATCAGTGTGGCGCCAGTTTAACCTTGAATACCTAGAATTTGTACACGATACCGTGATAAGGCAGGTTCATTAAAATGACGAAGCAGAATGTGTTTTGTCTCAGCA